>NW_017298213.1:1100082-1117025 GCF_001594075.2 Trachymyrmex cornetzi | reverse complement strand
ATGTCATGAACAAGGAAATGGGCTGACGTACATTTCAGAGATGCATCCCGTCATTAATTGAACAATCAATGACGATAGATTTGACGCAAACTTAACCGTCAGAAGTCACAGTTAATAATAACTGACTTCATTACTAACTGTGACTTCTGACAGTTAAGTTCGCGTCATCTATCGTCATTGATTGTTCAATTAATGACGGGATGCATCTCTGAAAGTACGTCAGCCCATTTCCTTGTTCATGACATAAATTCTGCCAAATTCTTGTCATGCATATATAATGGACACAATCTTCGCAATCTTGCTGTTACATAGTTACTCTACACATTTATTTATAAAATTTTTTGTGTTCTTTTTGGTACTGAAGAGGACCCAAATAATAGGGTCGAAATGTTTACCTGATGTCATAATTATATAATTTTATTGTTCATTAATAAATTGATTATTACACATAATATCCTGTGTCGGCTCTAATAGGCATTGAAAGATTTTTATTCAGATTATTTCTAGAGAGCCTTTATCTTTGATCTATTGTTCCTATATCAAGTTTGATACTAAATCTATTAGGAACACAATTATTATTATCAAGAGTTATTCGTTGTAAGAGTAGAAGAACAATTTTATGTTCTCACTTAGATAGATCGCATGTATTATGAATTATGATTTGAGTAACGTTTGCTATATGTAATAAAATAAAATATTTCTTAACGTATAAATTTTGATACAAAAAAGTTTCTTGAAATTTTTTTGGATAAATGTATCGATGGAACGCTGAGAGAAAAATGTTTGGTATTTGTAACTATAATTACATATCACTATAATTATGATTATTACTATTATAATAATAGTAACAGTAACTATGTATATAGTTCTAGTACCATATTTTTTATGATTGGTCCCAAATATATAACTATAAAATTATAGTCGCTTTAATCATTTTTATGGTAATTTCAACTATAATTATAGTCATTTTAGGTTGCTAACTATATACATTTGTTACTAGAACTATATACATAGTTACTGTTACTGTTATTATAGTGGTAATAATCATAATTATAGTGATATGTAATTATAATTACAAATACCAAACATTTTTCTCTCAGTGAAGGAGCCTATCCCGATGACATATGTTATCAAGGTCATAACTGCGTGATCTCCAACAGGTTTTAGCAATCGTTCGTTATTAGTTAAAAAGTCATTAACAAAAAAAGATTTAAAAATTATTATTTCTGCCACATATCTACAATATTAAAAACTATTCTATACTCTCCCCTACATACGTAATGACTTTCCATGCGAAGCGAATTCCTCCCTCCTCCCCCCTTCTCCCGTTATTCTCCGTATGTCTAGGGACATAATGTCTTTCCATACAGATGGATTTTGCTTCTCGTGGAAAGTCGGAACACCTCTAGGTAAGAGGGGGATGGGGTGGAACTCGCGTCGCGTGGAAAATTATGCGCCCCTAGGAGGGGAGCTAGAGTGGAATTCATTTCGCGTGGACAATCGCGAATTTAAAATATTTTAAATATTTTAAAGCAGAAAATTTTTGTTTTATATGGTAGAAAGAGACAGCATTTTCAAATTTTTTTTGTTTGTAATGTTTTAACGAATAACGAACGACGGCTAAAATCTGTTGGAGATCACTCATGACTATGATAATATATGTCAAGGTCAAGATTATCGGGGTGGGCTCCCTCCATCGGCATATCCACCTTATTTTGTATATAAAATTGTAATCGTAAGTAATTTTTCTTTCAACCCTTTTCCTTAAGATTTAATTTTGATAATGCCTGCGAGTGAAGAAATAGGTGCATGCAATATATGTGTGCGTGCATAAATTTTATATTAAAAAAAAGATATCCAAGAAAAACCCAATTGAAACACATGTGCATAATATATGAAATAATCAATTAAGTTAGCGTTGTACAAACGCACGAAGTACACATAAAGAACACAGCGCACGATTTCAATAGCGCTCGAATATTTAAACGTACACTTATCAAATAACAAGCCAATGCTGATGAGGGCAATTAAGTTGTTTGCTACTGCAATTCTTACCCAAGGATCATCTAAATTCTAAAACAGAACCAAGATAAGTAGCAAGCGTGCTCTTAATTCTTATACTTTGATTACTATTTATAAAATTATATATGTTAAATTTTTGCGAGTAATTGTTTAAAAAAAATAGATATATTTGTATTTCTTCAAACTTTTGCGCTGCAATTAAATGTAATATAAGCACAATTAAATATAACAATATTTTAACGTAAAATCGAAACGTTGTATATACAAGTTGTCCCATTTTAAATAACGACTTCTAATATCTCTTAAACATTTTAAAGTTGCAAAAAAGTTGTAAAGTTTTTATAGCTCATTCGATTGTTCATCGTTTGCACATATACATATGCACATTTCGAATTTTCATTTACACATGCACTTTCAATAAAAAAATTATTCAAAAAACAATTTTAGAGAGGTTAACTTCACATTAACCCCCCAATTGCGATTTGAGCCTAATCTACCTGAGCTAAGTCGACAGTTCTCGAAACTTTAATTGTTAATAACTTTTTAACTACGAGTGTCAAACGAAAATTCAACTTGTTTCGGAATGTGCAAACTAAAATCTATCGATTAAGCTTTTTTTAATTTAATTTGTTCACAGTTGGAAAGGTTAGTGTGAAGTTAACCCCTCTAAAATTGTTTCTTTACTGAAAGTGTGCAAAATTCGAAATGTGCATACATGTGCAAACGATGAGCAATCGATTGAGCTATAGAAACTTTATGTTTTCTAATGTTGGGGAGCTAACTTCACGATAACCTTCGCGTGGTACACCTTTGGGTAATATCGGCGGTAGTGTAATTTTCAAGCATTATAACTTGAAAGGTATTTAATAAAATATTTTATAATAGAGCTTTGAAAAGCTCTTGAGGTAAACTACAAGAATATGTAATGGAAAATGAGGAGTTCCATTTAAAAATCTAAAATAACTCTGACAAAATAACGCCACTCAAAGTCAAACCAATAGTACCATGTATCTTACCTTTTTAAAAAAAAACTAAGAATAATAACAGTTTTTATGCAATTTAGAAACATTATTAAAATTAGGAACATTATTGTAAATTATCTCTTTGAAAGGAATGTATAACAAGACATAAATATCTAATAATATAGTTTTCGTTATAATACATTACGAATTAGGCTGTTTATTTGCTTAGTATTGTCTTCCAACTTGCATTTAAACATTTGCAATTTATATTTATATTTTAAAGCTTTAAAATATTATTGATTTATTATAAATTGAACAAAAAGTCGTTTAATTAATGTAAAATTAGGAATGTCAAAATTTAAATCAACAATGGAATAAAACGTTTAAGAAATACTTAAAAAAAATATACATATTTACGAATTAAATTGTCAAGCAACTTTTAAAATATGGAATTATATAAAAAATTATATAAAACTTAATAACAATTAAACATATCCAAAATTTAATTTGGATAAAGTTTTTTAAAGTTTTTTTTTTTTAAAGTTTTTTCTTAATAACATATCCAAAACCTAATAACAAATGAATCCTATTTAAAAACCTACCTCACAATATTGTGATAATTTATAATGATTGAGAAAAACCATCAGGAACTGCACACTAATATATATTTTTTGTATTTTTGATATGTAAGGATCGTATACAGCTCTAGGCTTCACCTACAAGAGATAACAAAACAATATCTTGTATTAAATTTAAAATAAACTAGATTTCTGTTCTAATTTTTAATAATGTTAAATATTATTTATAAATTAAAATAGCATATGTATCTTATTCAATTTATTAAAAATTTTTTATTATACCTTACCTTTATTTTGAATTCATCTAAACCTAAACGTGGTCCACCTAGAAACCAGCTAGGACCTTTCCAAAAAGCAGCAAACTTATCAGCCCATGTATTCATACTTATACTTTTCTTAATTAAATCTTTCAAGTAAAATATCTACAATATACAATATTAGATAATAATAATTAAAAACAATTCAAATTGTTTATCTCATATTTATGTATAAAATTACTTTTATTTTATTATTATTATTATTATTATTATTCACAAGCTTTTAAATATTTTTTTAGTTTTGCTTCCTTTAGTTTTTTTATGTTTATCAATAAATTAGGAAATTGACATATTTACAATATACAATAACATTTTAATTTAAATTACGTCACTATTCATATCTATATATATAAGTACTAACTTATTTTTTTATCATTTACTATTAAGTGCATAAAAAATTTAAAAGGACAATAATTCATTATTATGAATTTTACCTGCAAATAAAATGCATTAAATGATTCAACATTAACTACTAATCCATAAATTATCTCTTCATTTCGTTCTTCTTCTTGAAATGTACCAAATAATCGATCCCATATTATAAGTACACCACCATAATTCTTATCCAAACAATAAAGATTACAGCCTACAAATACAGAAGTGCACATATAATATAAATCGCGAAAAAATATTAGATATATATTTAATTTACCATGGTGAACACGATGATGCTTAGGCGTATTAAAAATTAACTCGAATGGTCCGAGATCACCAATAACTGTTGTATGTATCCACAATTGATATATCAAATTGAGTTGATTATGCACAATAAAATGTGATGGAGGTATAAAAAAGGCAAGCGGTAAATAAATTACCTGCAAAAAATATTTAAATCAAAATACATAAGATATTTAAATCAAAATATAAAGATGCATTTTATTTTAAAATCTTTTAGTTTTAATTATAAACAGTCTTCAATTTGTAATTTATTTTAATTGGTTTTTAAAGACATAGTGTAATAAGTATTAAAATTATCTATTAATATTTTTCTTCGTATATTGTTAATTTTGATAAAAATGTTAAAAAAGTGATATTTACGAAGTTGCACCAATGTTGCAGAACGGATTGTCGTAAACCAACCGCGAGATTAAACTCCTCACTGCTGTGATGCACTTGATGGTGGGCCCACAAAAAGTGAATTTCTGCAAACAATAAGTCAATTAATATTTTAAATTAAAGAGAAAGAGAGAGATTGCTGTGTGTTAACACGAGGAATGTTTGGAAATTAACCATGATTACTGCGATGAGCCCAATAGTAACAAAAGTCTACGGCAATGAAGGTAATATACCATGTGCATAGCGAATTCCAGGGTAAAGTATATTCTCTGCCAAACCTCTCATAAATAACAATGTATAAATAATATTCGGCACCGCGAGAAAATATTCTGTGAAACCAATAATAATATTTTATCTAAATTTGACAAATAAAGAAAGATACGACTAATACACGTTATATTCATATTTATGTATTTATTATCTTTATTCATTTTTTTATAACTTATTATTACAAATATCTTATTTTTATTATGTGCTTATTATATATTTTTTATAATCTTAAAATTTCTAAAAATCTTCTTTATACAACCCCCTTTACATTAGATTTCCTATTTCTTCAGGTAGAAAGTATAATTGAATAAAATAAGATAATTGATTTATTATGTTCCCCAGCACAGAGTAAAGCTAAAGGAATAAGAACAGAATAAAATCACAATAAATAGAAAATTAACTTGTAACTAGAATACATTGCACGTAAATATTTATGTCGATAACGATTGCAAGAAATTATTTCTTAAATTATTTAGAACTATTCGATTGTTTTTCTGAAAACTAATGAAACAAATAGTTCCCAGGAAAAAATAATAAAAACTGTACGTGTGTATATATTTCCTACTTTTTTTAATATAGTAAAGGATAAGTTGTAATTATCCTTACCGGATAGTTTCGTAGAGCATCCAATGAGATAACGATGTCACTTGATCATTTAAACGAAATTTTTTTCTTAATATTAGTTGTTCCAGAATCAGTAGCAGAAAAAACGGTATCCATATCTATAAATATATCAGAGATTGTATACGCAGAAAGTTAAGTTTTTTATGTATTAGTAGCGCGTAGTTTCATGTATTAGTCGCTACGTTCGAATGAGGTCTCGACAAGAATAGCGCGCACATATGACTTGTTAACGATTCATGTAGCTTGCTGTGTTCGTAACAAATAACAGGCCAGCTGCGCATTCAAATTATCGGACTTCCTCAATGCATTTGACATCGTTTATGCTGCTTTGACATAAATCGTACCAAGTAGATTTTTCAAAGAAAAATTTTATAAATTCTATTCGAGCCGAATGTACATCAATGTATAATGAAGCCAATCAGAGATAAATAATTCATGCTGACATTAGAGGGAAGCATTTTTTTAATTTAAATTATTATTATTACTATTAAATAAGTAATGTTAAAATAAAACAGCAACATTAATTAATAATTAACAATAAAAATTAAACTTTAAGAAAATTATTCATAATTAAAAATATTCTTTAGATCATTGTCTCTAACAATTTTTTTATTTGCTTTAGTGTAAATTATTTGCTGCTACACCTTTATTAAATTTTATTAATAATCTTTATAAATATTTACTAAATCTATGTTTATTTTATATAATCAATTAAAAAGCAGTATATAATTCTTTTCTAATCAGTACATAACAATGCTACTTTAAAATTTTTTTACAATTGAAAATATTACGGATAATCATAAATATTTATAATTTCACAAATTAATTATATTATAACATATGAGCGCGAGCGTGACATGACAAACAGTGCACTGATCTAGCATGCCAAAGGTCGGCTTTGATCCCAGTAAGAAAATATTTATAATTGCTCGTGTCTCCCCGGAAAAAGCCAACAACCTCCCGAGAGTAATCGTTGTAAATTCTTTTTTATAAATTTTTTATTAATTTAAATTATAGCATACGTTTATATATATAATAAAATAATAGCATTTCAAATAATTAAAATCTGAATTCTTTACCTATAAATGTTTTAGAAAACAGCTTTATTTTCAAAATTAAATTGTTTATATATTCGTTTAAGTAATCAACACTTAACACGTCTGCTTTATAACATTATTTACTCTATGACATTATGCAATATGTAAAAACTAGAATGTAATTTAAGGGACTTATTCTGTAATTCTTAACGACAGTAACGATATTATTACATTGTTATTGCGCAGGTTTTGTATATAGTAAAAAAGCCGTGCAACGACAATGTAATGATATCGTTATAGTTGTTAAGAGTTACAGAATAGCCCCCTAATTTAATAAAAAATTTAGCAGAAATGTCAAAATTTTCTTACAATAACATATAAAATAAAAAACAGGCGATTAAGAGTAGAAATTAAGACGCAGTTATTAAAGAGTTATACATTAACAACGTATTTCATAAATCTTACAACTAGTACGATGAAATCGAACGTTTCGGCTCAGTTCGAGCCATCCTCAACGATGTCCAAATAACATTATAATCAATTCCAGATAATATATTCAAGAATGCAGCAAAGGGAGCCTCTTCAATTTCAAACTTGAGAAGCATCACTGTCAATTAGTTGAGGATAGCTCGAACTGAGCCGAAACGTCCGATTTCATCGTATTAGTTGTAAGATTTATAAAATACATTGTTAACGTATAACGCTTTAATAACTGTGTCTTAATTTCTGTTCTCAAACGCCTGTTTTTTATTTTATACGTTATTGTTTTAATCTCGAGAGCTTAATTGTATTCTTTAATTTATTATTTAAAATTTTCTTATATGGATTTTTTTATTTTTCACATGAAAAATATTACCTGTTGTTGATAGTCCGGCACTTCATGTAGAAACTCGAAAGTCGTCTCCTTTGGACTAACCAAATACCAAAGTCTTCCAACATGTTTTCGAAAATAATCAATTTTAGCGAGTAAGTTTAATGTAATGTTCATCTTGTGTTTACACTCACAAATACGCGCAAATTATTAAACTACAAATGTTATAAATTTTTTAGGAATATCTTAGGTATATAATATGCGAACGTCTCAGACGATATACGGCATCAATTTAATCGCTCACGTCGCGCGTATGTATTTATATAAGTAGGCTAACGCACGTGACAATATCAGTAATCGCGATAGGTGTAATCAAACCCGCGAATTTAAAATTACTTATTAACATAAAACGATTAAAATAATACATCGTATTCGAGCTTTATTATTATATTACTTACGGTTTTCGTTCATCGATATAAAATATACATCTAAAGAACAGCAAAAATTAATAATGACCTTTAATTGATTTTGTAGAAATAATTTAATGCAAAACTTATTAAACAAAAATTATTTTTAGGATTATTAGGTATAATATTAAATATAAACTTCCAAAAAATATCTCTAAAAAATTATTCTTTATAAAATCATTTTTAGAAAAATTGAGCTTTATTAAAAATATCTTTAAGAACTGAACTTAAACAAAATAATATAAATATATATATAAATACCTAAATACATAAATACATAAATAAATATTTAATATTTAATTATAAAAATTTAATAATAATAAATTTCTTTTGTGATGGCATCTGCCTTGATAAAATTTTATCTTGTATATAAAAAAATATAATTTTTTAGCTATTAGAGAAAAACGTATTATTAAATATTAATATTTATTTCTAAATGATATTAAAAGATTATGTATGTATCACATTCGTACAGAAATAAAAACAATAAATTGTAATAAAAATAATATTTTTTACAAGTATAAGATAATATACTACAAGTAAGAGTTTAATGCCTATTACGGTCGAAGCAGGATGTTAGATACTTTTAAATAATTTCTATGTGAATTTATATACTAAAATAAAATATAACTAAATATGTAGTTATTTGAAATGAGCGCCAAAATGATTTTTCGAATTTATAAACGCAATCAAACTACTATAGTAGTATCACAAATTAAATTGATAAGCAATTTAATAATTTGATGCTGAATCTGGCATTTTATTAGAAAGACATTAATGTACTGAAAAACGCCAAATAAATTTATTGCGAAAAATATTATCTCGATCGGGAGTCGAACCCGGATCTCTTTTTCTATTCCGTACGGTCGTCCTAAGCCTTTAAACTACTGAAGCAGGTATCTCGACCGGGTATCTCTTACTTGTTGTGTATTCACATATGGTCTTAATAAATTGTTTATTATGATATAGGATATATTTCAAATTTTTAAATTCTAGAAAGATATGAAATTGTCTAAAGAAGTTTGTTTTTATTTTGATTGCTTTGATGAAGTTTGTTTTTATTTTGACATGTTCACAGAGTTTTTTCGTTTAAAAGAGAAAACACTCTATTGATATATAGTAGAAGAATAATGATAAGTAGTAATGTATTGAATATATATGTATAATAGTAGAATAATGATTAATAGAAATGCATTGATCATTTGATTATAAATTTTTCAACAATTATTTGTTTAATAATATTTTATGCATCAATTCAAGCAACATAATAGTTTGTTTGAATTAGCATTTTACTTGTAAATTAATTACTACACGTTGATAGCATGTTGATAGTATGTATATATGTACATAATTAGAGGCACTGTTATAGATAATGATAATTAAAGAAGAATTCACTACAGAATTTAACTACAGAACGCACAGTTACACCAAGTCGACTTTGTGTATTCCTATGTATATTCAAAATCAATTGTCGTGAAACGCACTTTTCGCTAGATCTATGATACTGAGATAGATACGCAGATACAAGAGATCTACATCATGTGTGTCAAAGGCTCATGTAACAATAGCATAAGCAACGCATTCCCCCTCCAAGATATTTACAATCAGTGATAGATTTTACAGAATGTCTGTTTTCATGCATGTTCAAGTGACACAGCACTCGATTCTTTTTATAGTCATTTTGCGAATTAAAATTTGAATTATTCAGATACATTACACATATAAAAAATTTGAATAATTTAAAATTCCATATGGAGATTTAAAATATTTGAATTATTTAAATAAAAAGTAATCACTATATCCCCAAACATTATCAATAAAACTTAATAAGTTTTTGCAACAAATGAAGATCTTGATTTCGAATTTTGATTCCGATTTATTCGTACTGATCATGCAATTCTAGCATGAACTCTAATGTATAAACGTGCTAAGCATATTATCTGAGTGGCGTATTGTGGCAGTGACATCATTACTTTGTAATAGCAGAACCGAATCGCAAATTTTCAAAGCCTGAAGCTAATAATCTGGCAGTCAAAAATTTATGCAAATTCTCATAATGTAAATTGATATATAGATAAAATTTATAGCAATTTAAATATAATTTTTTTATCCAAATTAATTGTATCTAATATTTTGCAGTAGAATTTGGCGCGCTTATATTTATTTTAATAATGTTTCTGTTGTTATGGAAAAATATGTGTACACATTAAAATGTAATCTCAAATAATTGCGCGCGCGCGTGTGTGTGTATGTGTGTGTGCGTGTGATTCGTATAAAGTGATCGATTTAATTATTAGCGAAATTTGAAGACATACGGAAAAATGGTTTATACTAATATGTTAAGTACAAAGGGACATCACATAGTGAAAATAATTATTTTATGGGCGGACGCGCTGGAGACATTTCGAGGTGAATTTCATTTTTTTAAGTGAAATACCATATTTTTTATTTTACATTGTATGACAGGCTTTTTTAAGACAAATTCAAAAGGAAAAAGTTTTTTCTTTTAGCATAAATTATCACGTCTTGTACTTTGCGGGCGTGAATTTTGAAACATCCTGTACATGATACGTGTTGCATTTAAGCACAAGTTTATTAAAGTTATCACACGATTAGCTGTGTATACATACACACATGCATATAGAAACAGTAGAAAGCATTTATAAGATTTATTAGCTGCTTTCCATTTACACCGATTCTCAGAGTGCGTTCCGAATTTCGCATGAAGCGCATGATGCATCATATGTGTCCTTGTTGTTCACCAAATAATAAAGAAGGATAAAACGATACATCATGCGCTTCACGCGTCACTCGGAATGCACCCTCAGATAATTCTCACTTGTGACGTTATAACTCAGTTGAATGCGCAACAATACTAATGTGTCATTCTAGCTTTATTATTTACTAAATATAAAATAAAGATAGAACGCACTAATAGTTATATGTATCAGAGCTAATAGCTTTAAATGAATTAGAATAGCATAATCTTTTGATCTGAACCGAAGGCCGACTTCTTATTGGCTATTTTGATCGCTATTTTTAACCTGCTGGTCTGTTGTTCAATAAGTAAGTAATAAATAATAAATAAGCTTAGTAAATAAGCTAGTAAATAAGTAAATAAGTTTATTAATTATTTAAGATGATATAGTTATTAGATAAAAAAATGGCGAATTTTTGCGCTACCCTTGTATATCTAGAGCTCTAGCTAATGTAGCACTGAAAGCGTGCTCCCACAATGATGATCTGTTGAGAGAAAATATAAATATCATATAAGTATAATGATGATTCGGAATAATAGATGCGAAATCATTCCGAAATCATTCGAGATTAATAGTATGTATATATAAATTATAAATTATAATGTACATATATGAACAATACAATATCTGTACAATTCGTTTATATTCTAAAATGCATTGCAGTAAATCTTCGTCGTTATTTGTATAATATGTAATAATTATAATATGGAATAATGTAGAATAATTTGTTTCCAACACGGGGAAGATGAAATAAGCCATAGAGATTATACTTTAAAAGCAGTTTGGTAGCCCACAGGTGTTTGCATGATAATAAGCACAATAGCTACCATTTGCTGTATACATCATGCCATACGGACGTACTATACAGACAACCCGTCGTTGGCTCGGTTCGAATCTTGAGGTGTCGCTTTCTGATGGTCTATTTTTAACGAAAGGCGTCCCAAGCAAGTCGGCAAGCAGGCGCTGTATAGACGACGGTTTGGGCACTATTATAAAGCAGTCTGTGCCGGCTGTGTTTGTAATTCATCGCATATAAGTGCGGATCCGGCTGATCAAACTCGAAGATCTCGGACAGATCTTCATGGTGAAGAGAAGGGCACAAGGTGGACTCTCTCGATAGTACCAGTGGTAGACCTGTAGAGAAGCCATCGAGAGGCCTCCGCTGCCACGGAAGTGACACTTCTCTCACCAACAAGGTTGATCCGTTCCGGAGACCCGTTCAAGTATGTAGGAGAAGCGATCGATACCGATATATAATCCGTGTTTGGATAACGACTTTTCTTCCGGGAAAAATCTTTTTGCTACTGGAGTTGCGATCCGCTGAAGATCCACAAAAATTCAGTCGGCAGTTCGCTCGATATAAAAATAAATTTTATTTTTCTCTCTCTCTCTCCCTCTCTCTCTCTCTCTCTCTCTCGTTCTCCATTACTCTCTTTTCTCATTCCTATTCTATCAATGAATCGGCCGTAGTTGTTGGTTACTGAGCGTTGCAGCAGCAGCGGTGGCGTGGTAGCAGCGGCGGTTACTCCTTCTGGTACGTTGCCTTTCGTATTTGAACGAATGGTGCGTGCCAGAGAACGTTTTGCAAGATGCGAGATTCACCTCCCACAGCGAGGGAGCTTTCGTCGGCGAGTTTAGGCGGACTGTGACCACCTCCGGCAAAGTGTGTAGGCCGGGGTATCGCGCATTACGTAAAGCCGTGGGAAAAATAAATCACGGGTAAAGAAGGAAAACAAAGTGTAGGTGAAGAAGGGAGACGACCCACTTTCTGTGTGCATGTACGTCGCGATGAGGAGAGCATCGTTTGATAAGTAAAATCTCTGTTCGTAATGTCTCTGTCCACCTGGGAAAGAGGGAGAGAGAAAGTGCATATTACCCGAGTCATAGTTTTCCCATTTCTCTTTTTTTTTTAATATTTTAATTTATTATCATTATCCGTTTGCAAAAGAGGATTTTCCCGAGAGAGTGCGTGATATGAGAAATGTCAGTTATGTTTATCAACGTGGCTATTTTTCCGTGATAAATTAATACTACATGTACTAATCGTGACATGTTTCCAATCGCGGTAATTATACAGAGATTTTAGTGACAGTATTTTGTTGTGAAATGGAAGAAGAAGAAAGGAGACAGAAACAGAATAACGTGTCATTGCAACTTTTAAATGGATACATAAAAAACGTGTATTTTGCAAAATTATAGACTACCTAATAATCACAATTGACAGTTTCACATTTAATGAGTTATTTCACATTCATGTTTATGAACTCGATAACAAAGTTAATTGTTATCAATAACAATACAATAAATAAATGCTAAATACATAAAACGAGATTTATAGGGAAAGGACTTGATAATTGCAAAAAATAAGAATAAAAAATGCTATTTTGAAGAGTAATTAACAATTTTTTAATTGTTAGATATTCCATGAATTTCTAAATATTTCATGATAGTCTGCTTCTGGTACGTAAAAGACAATTTTAATTTATTTCTTCTTTTAAACTTATGTTTTCTTTTTTTCCAATCACTCTTTCGATTAAATATTCTCGATTGATGTTAAAAGTTTGATCCGTTAAAACTTTCTCGAAATTTTATTCTACCAAGTGCCACGAACAGCTTGACCGACTTCGAAGAAACTCTCAAACTTCTACCAAACAATCTATTTAAAGCGAAGTATCGATTGCGTTGTTACCTAAAATTGTCACGCTATATTACTTTCTCGAACACAAATTAACAAAATAAAATGCACATAATATTAATATAAATTTGACTAAATTATATTAAAACACATATATATGTATATACATATCGTAAAAATAAATTTGACTGTTACTAAGTGAAACAATTTAATTGACGTAATTATTAACAAACTTTTATAATTTGCATCCAGATTTAAAAAAATAAAATCAGCTATTTTTAAAAAATAATGTTGTATCATTGTGCACTAATCGCCGATTCTTTGTATGCAACACCAAATGAATAGTGTCGATCGCGTACGCAACGAAAGCGACTGCTCAAACTGTTACTGCGTATTACGTTACAACAGATAAATTTAGCGTTTCTTTTACACAGAGCTCGTTGTAGTACTGCCAATACTGCAACGCGGAATTAATTGGCTGCTTGGAAGGTAACCAATTCTCGTAGTTAAAAAAGCTTCGTCAAGCTCTATGGCATGCCGGCTGGGACAAACACTCACATTTCTCTCTCTCTCTCTCTCTCTCTCTCTCTCTCTCTCTCCCCCCCTCTCCCTCTCACCCCTTTGCATATTATCCAATAAATCACATTTCATGATATTGAAAACTCAAGGTCGGAATGAAGTTTCTTCTGCTACATGAACATAATATATATTTCGCTAAATATATTTCTGTCATTGTTTTAGTATTCTGTCATACAGAATACTAAAACAATGTACGAAAAATGTTCACAGACTTAAGATCAAGAATTGAAGTTATGCAATATTTCAGCGAATTTGTATGATTCCTGATTCAAATCTCGTTTAGAATAAGTAAAAAAAAGCGAATTTTGAAATATAAAAATATTTTCTTTGTAATATACATCACGGAAATTAAAAAATTGTTACACTTGCCATTTTAAAAGATATTATTATTTAAATTAATTGATAATAATCTAAATATTTTAATTAATATCAGAGACTAAGAACGAAATTACATTATGGATAAAAATTTCGGCCTGTTTACGATTATGGTCCGAGGCTATTCAACTTTCGGTTTTAGTGTCGATTCCAGTTCTTTTATTGATAATAATGATCGTTAATTATCGAAAGTTGAAATCGAAAAGAACCAAAATCTAAACGGAATCAGTAATCGTTACGGTGAAAGAACTAAAACCAAAAGTTGGATTTACAATTAGTCCGACCGAATCGAAATTTTTTGATCCGTGTTCCTCTGATTAATATTCCAGACAACACAGAATATTTATGATAAACATTTATTACTATTTATTTTTTGTAATGTTATATAAATGTTTTATACATATTTTATGTAAAGCTTTATTCGAAATTTATTGTTGGAGCAATACATAGCCTGTTCTCATTAACTGAAACACTGTTTACATTAACAAATGCTTTCGGTTAGAGGAACCGAAATTTTCCGTCTTGAGTATGCTGCCACAGTAGCGAACCATTCGGTTATCCGCACCGAGTGCGCGAAGTGAGGTGTAGTGAACTGTGATAAGAAACGATCTTTCTGTTACTACAAACGAAAAGATCTGACAAACGAATTCGGTGCTCGATTTTGGCGCTCGATAATCGACAGCAGCTTGTGCGTGTGCGTCTAACAAGAATAATATAGGTGAGCTACGATGGTTAATATAATAACATTATATTTAGTATTTTCTATATAAGTATATATATATATATAAAATAAAATATATTGTAATAATAATTGTACTTCGGAAAACATCGAAGTAATGGATAATAATAATAAAGTCAAAAATTATCTCATAGAATGGGGGTTAGACTCTTATTTGGACATATTCAAAGGTAAGTGATGCAAATGTAAACATAAAATTGGCAAAATAATAATATAATACAAACCAAAACGCGACTGCATATGGTATGTATAGCTGCAATAATTGCATAACCTCATTCTTTTTCTTTTCCTTGTAGACTCTGGAATTGACGAAGAAGTTTTTTGTATATATACAATCAGACATGTTCTTCATTAATATATATCTTATAGATGATTATGCATTTTATACATATATGCTTTTTGTCATTAACTTGAAGTATTGAAATTCAACAATATACATTGCTCAATTTCAATACTTCAAGTTAATGTCAAAAAGCATATATATACGTATAAAATGCATAATCATCTATAAGATGCATTGATTAAGAATATGTCTGACTCTACCGAAAACTTCCTTAAATTAAACAAAATTATTGATTTGTGAAACACGAAATTAATTGCAAAGGCAATCGAAAACTTATCTTCAGCAACCAAAACACTCGATAACGATAGCCGTACTATATAGTTACTATAAATGAGAATAAATGGTTAGAGCGGCAGAACGTCTGTTTCTTATTACTAAAACATTTGATATTATAACCGAGCTATGGTTGACACAAGCTAGACTTTTACCAGAGGCAGCATTGAGATTCGGTTGAGATAACCGAAAACAATTGCCTGAGTAGCGGAAACCTTTCATAGGAATTTTTCTGTTCTTACAACCGAGTTTTCATCTGGTCTCCAGAAAACAGAAAATTTCGGTTGTTGTAACCGAAATTCAATTATACGAACCGAATTTTTTCCGTGTAAAATACATATAAAATATTTAATGTAATATTTATGATAAATATAAATAAATATATCTAATAAGTATTTTTTACTTAGATTATAATGTCTTATTAAGTATTTTTATAACATTTATTACATTTACAATAAATATTTCGTAATATTTGTAATAAATGTTTATGAACTATGCAATCTAAGATCACAAAAATATTTACGAAATATTTCAAATAAGTCTTACAAATATTTGTAAATATTTTACAAATATTGTGTATTGTCTGATATATCTTAAATTTTGTTTAAAAAACGGCGTTATTTAAAAAAAAATTAATTTAAAGACGATCACGTAATTACAAATCTCGTTACCGCACTTTTTCAGATTGGTTACCAGTATTACTGCCAGATTATTGCTGGCAATAATCGACTAAATGTTAATTAATGTGTTATCGGGAAATGTTGGATCATTAATCTAAAAAGTGTATCCACAGAACTGAATAATTTGAAGAAATATTTATTTGCCAAATTTTTCGTATTCAGTGAAAGGTGATTTCAATTATTTTCAATATTTTCTTTCAGTTTTATTTGCCTACATTTTCTTTTAGCATTTCTATATAGGTAAATACAAATTTGTAAGTGTCCATAATACTTAAGGAGGTTGTAAGGCAAATGCAATATGTTAAGAACTACTTGAAAAAATTAAAAACTACTTGAAACGATCTTAATAATGAAGAATAATATATTAAAATCTGTAAATAATTAATTCTTATTGCGAAAAAATATTATTTATTTAC
>NW_017298213.1:1098854-1099304 GCF_001594075.2 Trachymyrmex cornetzi | reverse complement strand
ATAAATAACCTATAAAAATGTGTTGCTCAATAAAACCAGAATGTTATGAACACAACTTTCACATGTATGTAGTTTGTTTAAAGCGAAAATATTAATATACGTGTTTTATGCCCTTACAACCTCCTTAAGCAATATTACAGACACTTACATAGATATTTACATATATAGATATTTGTATACAAGTATTATATCTATACTATAAGTATTGTATACTTGTATACTTGTATACATATATTAGTTCAACAAATGCTTTCCTCATACAAAAATTAAAAAGATATTTGAAAATATGTTTTCGATAATTTGTTAGAGATGTTATTTTAAATTAAAAATATCATATGGCTATACTATTGCAAGATATAACGCAATTGTAAAATATAAGATTTTTAATATAATATATTATAGGACCGTACATGTGATAACACAAACTATAGAATCGAAGCCTTACACGGT
>NW_017298213.1:1067675-1098151 GCF_001594075.2 Trachymyrmex cornetzi | reverse complement strand
TATATATATATATATATAATACAATTGAAATAAGGTTTCTAATTTAAAAAATAGTTTAAAGTTTTTATAAATAAAATTTCAAGTAATGTTTAAGATAGAGTTTATGCTTATACAAAGTTTTTATTTAAAATAATCTTTTTAAAATTCGCTACTCTTCTACACGTGAAGGTACGAGAATTTCTCTTTGTTTGTACGGTTTTCGTTACCTTTGTATGGTCATCGTGAAATCTCGTAGAGTTTGCGTAAATGGAGGATCCGCATCGCGTTGCGAACGTTTCAAATGTCCGTAGACACGTTAACACCAAGCGCAACATTCTGAGCAACACCTCGTATGGGCTCACCAAGGATGCGGAATACAAGTCTAGCGTGAAATACAGCGGCTGTCTACAAGAAAAGAATTATCTACAGCGTAGCGTATCAGCGGACAATGTTGTAATACGTTCACGCGGTTACAAACCATCCGATAGACACGATCCGGTTAAAAGAAACTTCCTCGAGAATCTTACTTCAAGAATATTGCACTTCGGCATGGTAAGTTGAAGTTTTCAACTTGTAAAACTTTCGTTAAAAAAAGAAGTACATTAAATTTAACGTGTCTTAGGGCCACTTTCACCAAGCTCAGTTAACTTAACCAGCCTAGTAACTGTAATGAAATAGAAAGAGATAGAAATAGTTCTATCTCTTTCTATTTCATTACAATTAAGAGGATCTTTAGGATCCCCTTAAGTAAACCGACGATGGTGAAAATGGCCCTTAAAGCTACTTGAATCTATATTACTTTTGAAATTATTCGTATATACGATGAATTCTAGAATCATTTTTTTAAACTTATATCAATTCTTTTATTTATAAATTGAAAGTTTAGAACCATTATTTTTTTAAGATATACATGAATTTAAATATACTTTATTTTTACAACTAGTAAACATATAACTATATACATATAATTTTCTTTTGAATTAAATTTTACTTAAAATTAATTTAAAGTATATTTCTAAATGAAAGTCCTAAACCTTTAATTATTATCATTATAATTATTAATTATTAATTATTTCTAATTCAAAATTTTTAAAGTTATTGATTACTCATTTTTATACCGATTATTAATTTTCATTTAACAAAATAGTGGTCGAATATAAATTAACAAGAAAATTTTAGAACAGAAAAAGAAAAACTATAATTTCATTCAGCATAATTCTATTGGTTTCGTTTTGTCAGCATAAGTTTGCGTGAGGTGTGTGTGTGTGTGTGTGTGTGTGTGTGTATGTGTGTGTGTGATTTCTTATCTAATTGCAGGAAGGGGGCGAGACTACCCCGATTAATTTGCAAAAACTACTCACTCCAGCATCAGATTCTCAAGAACTATTACAATCAAAAAATAGTATGTGCCTTCATTGATAACAGAAATAATTTTTATGAATTATACTTTAAAGAATGTTTTACATGGCAAATATTTATTTACTTAAATACTATATGAGATATATAAAGCTTTGAAAAAAAAGATTCACATTTGTTGAGATTAATAAGACGACATAGAAAATTTATTTTCAGAAAAAATGTTTGCGTCCTCGTATTTTTACGCACCAACGCATCCTACGGTCGAGGATCAGGTTGAGCTTGCACGTCGAATTTCGCATTCACTCAGCGATGTGAAAAACGTGAAAAGCAAAGGACAAACTATGTACGTGAATAGAAAAAAGCGATCTGTTAAATGGATCCATGACGGTAATGGTACGCATTAAAATTATTTTTATAATTTATTTCTACAATTAAAACTGTCGCGTTTGTAAAAATGTATGTATTCTTATCTAAAGAATTTGATCAATTTGTGTAACTAAAGTTAATCAAGGATAATCATAAAAAGTAAAAAAAAAAGAGGTACATATTTTATTTGCGCACACACTGTTGAAAATGATCTAAATAAAAAATAATTTTTAAATATAACGTGAAGTAAATTGTTAAAAGTTTTCCTAAGTTTTCCTATACGCTTTTTTTATTTGTACCTGTATCTGTTCATCTATAAATAATATTTATAAGAAATCCAGTACGAAAATTATTTAACTTGCATCATCAAATTGCTATGCAATTATTTTTCTAGTTTTTAAAATTTTGTGTAGCATACAGCGATAATAGATAGTATTTCACAGGTATCGAAGACGAAGAGGAATCAACCACAACAATTCATAAGGTAAAAGATGCACAATAGCATTCATCGTTGGATTTTTTACAATGTATCTAAATTGTGAAATAAAATTATTTCTAATAGGAAAAACTACCTCTCAAATGCGTAATGAATCCGTGCGGGAAAGTACTGGACATTCACGGCATTCAGGCATTGGGTGAAGAAGTCAATATTGCGCCGGTACCGAAAAATCCGGAAAAGCTTTTCGATATTGTTCGTGATTTGAATAATCAAAGAGGACGTGGTAAATACTATACATTTAAATGACGCGGACTAATATTAAAATTATATGCATTAAGATTACATGTATTAATACATTAGATATTATTTTGTTTAATATATCTAAATAAAATCATACACATTAAAAAGTTGTTTATTGTGAAAAATGTAATGTAACTAGAATGATTGCTGTATATATAATATATATATGAACATAATGTTGGCAAAATATTCACAGGTGCTGAGATATTTGCGAAACGTAGGAAAAGATCTGAAAAGTGGGTGGTGGACCAAGAACAGCCACAGACACCCAATACGCCTATCACACCGAAGACGCCAATATATCCAGAAAAATTAGTAAGTAGCAAAGTTTTTGTGGATCTCTCTATTTATTTGTCCGTAGAATAACAATTTTCCAATTTTATAATATAAACTTAAATTTTTATAATACCATTTCACTAAAAAAGAACTTAAACTAAATAAAATAATTTTTTTTTTTTTTTTATTTTGAACTTTAATAGATTAAACATAACTTTATTGTAATTACAGGAAGTTTGAAATGTTTTATTTTATAAAAGAGAGATTGGATAAATTTTATTGTAATTTTAAAGAAAGTAATGATAACGGTTTGCATTATCAAAGACTAATAAAATTATTATTTCAGGAAATTAACGGTAACACAAAATTTATGACGCCTTCTTCGTTGACACCTCGCACGCCGGTCTCGAGCATTGATAAATCATTTTATAATCCTTTTACATTGGATATCTCTCTTGACACCGCGAATATCCCGATAACAGGTGCGTACAACATGAACACAATTCAATGATGAACACGAATAATTCCAAATGCAAGATGATCTCATTTGGCAGATTTAGCTCTGTTGGCAAACGGCGAGATCTGTTTTCTCTATCTTCCCCGAGACGTTTTAAAATTACGAGCGGACATCAATGTCACCAAAGTCTTTCGAAAACCGAGGTCGAAATTTATTAGTGTTATACGATACCGTTTGACATTGTGTATATATTTATATAACACGTCAATATTACTTTTACCGCACGAAAACGCACATATTTTATATACTGCTAAAAATACGTTGAAATGTTTTAATACTGCACAATTATGTGTATTTGGAGTTTTTTAATTACACTTTTTTTGACCTTTTTTCAAGACTCTCAAAGTTTTAATGGCACTTTACGTTTTATATTTTTACATTTTATACCTCATTTTTAATTTTTTAATTTTATTGTTTCTTAATCATAATATGTGTAATATAAAATAAAATGAATAATATAAAATAACATAATATAAAAATAGCTACAGTAATAATATAATGTTATAATAGTAATTATATTATAGAAAAAAAGAAAAAATACGATATAATTTATCTATAAATAAAATAGGAAAATTTTTAGAAAAATTTTGTTCTCTTTTTACTATCAAACGTGCATGAACAACGAAATGTTTTAGAATTTAGAGGTATTATACTTAACATATCCATGAAATAGAGATCAATGTTGAACCGAGCCAGTTAAGCAGTTAAACCCGACTTGAACGATTTTTAATATCAACTGCGTGTAACAAACAAAGCAACGTTAATGAGCGTTCAGTGATTCTTTAATACATGATTGCTTCTTGCCTTTAGTCTTTGATCTACGAAACCAATTATAATAAAAAATCGTTAAGCACTCACTGAGCTGCTTGGTCATCTGCTGAACTCAGCCATTCTTAACAGCCATAATTGACAAACGTTATCGTTAGTTATTTAATCAGCGGAAAAGCACGCTGTTGACACCTCTGCGATATATGTATCTAATTGTAAGACAAACAAAAAATCGTATCTTTTGATAGTGACCATGTTTTTTATAATAATTAAGTGCATTTCAAAGTAAACATCTAATCTCAGAAAACACGTTGAAGCATCACAGAAAAAAAATTTGCTATGAACGCTAATCCTATGCCATGACAGAAAATTTATCTGCACATATAGGGATCGCAAATTATTTACAGGTGTAACAATATTTAATCTTTTTTGTACTTGCTATAAGAATTATTTGCAACAAATGCAAAATGTCAAATATGCAAATTTGTTTGTCATAAAGCAAACAAATTTGATAATTAAATTTTATAATCGCATTTGAGTTTATAGCAAATTTTTTTTCTGTGGTTTATATTGCCTAGAATATAAAATATTAAGAACAATTGAATTTTCAGATAACGCAATTAAAGCATTAGAATAAAC
Organism: Trachymyrmex cornetzi; assembly: GCF_001594075.2. NCBI lineage: Eukaryota > Metazoa > Arthropoda > Insecta > Hymenoptera > Formicidae > Trachymyrmex > Trachymyrmex cornetzi. The sequence goes on along the minus strand of NW_017298213.1, from coordinate 1,093,508 downwards.
AGATAATAAATTATAAAAATATAATAAATTTAAAAAAATTTGAAATCTAATTTTCCTCTTTATAAAAATAATAGAATATATTTATACAATTTCAATAAAAAATGATAATCAAGAGGAGAGCAGTTTTATATGAAAAAAATAAATCAGTATTATAAACTAAATTGTTTTCATATATGTATACATAATAAATTTTGTTTTCCATACATAATTACAATAAATTCGAGTTTTAGTATTTATTATAAAATAATTTAATTGTAAACTTTTTTTATACAAGTTTTATTTTTACATTTTATTTTAATATATTTTTTTATTAATTTTTGGAGCTTTTCAAGTTTAATCTTCTTCTAATTTTTGGAGAAGATATTTTATGCTAAATCCTATAACAAAGCTTTTTGCAGTTGCTATGCTGTGCTGTATCAATTTTAATTTGCGAGTTGCAGACAAACACTGTAATGCTAACCGATGCGGCCATTCGAGCGAGATAAAAAAGATTTATCTTCGAGAAATTGCGGTGGGCACAGATTCCGATTTTTCTCCTGATTATTGTCGATCGCCCATCGTCGAAAAATCCCGTCGTATCGTTTTCGATTCTACTAACAATCGACGCACTAACATGGCCAATAAGTATGTCGCAAGTAACAATAATACATATATTAACAACAATTATCAATCGCCGAGAAAATCTGACGTTTGCAACATGCGAAGTTACAATGTCAAAGACACAAGGATTCAACAACGTTTCGATAACAAGTTCAACGATAATATGATTGATAATAAGCTCGGAAATAAGCAACACAACGACAGACAGATGCAGAATGACAACGAGGAAAATGGATACACTCCTGTGCCAGTGAAGCAACTGATACAAGAATTCGAGAAAACTTGTAGACCAGTTCTACAATATAAGCAAATTAGTCCAAAGATTATTCCAATTGTACAACAGTGCCCGTTGGATAACGGCATAGCACGTTTCTTCGAGACGAAAAATCCTGTCAAGTATAACAATGAGGAGGAGAGATACGTACGGTGAGAATTTATAGATTTTTCGAATATAAATAACATAACAAACAAGTTTCCTAATATTTTAATTTAAACATTTTGTTTCTTAACGATAACGTTTTGTTTCTTCGATTCATAGAATTATTCAAATTAATATATCTAATTATTGACGTAAACGTGAAAAAAACTTAGTTTACTTGATTTTATGATGCGCTACATTTCGTATTTGATGTCGTGTTATACGTATTTTTTAATGATGCATATTTTAATCACAAATGATAAATACAAGATGCTATTTATAACATTGTCATTCATAATAGTGCATAGTTCAATGAGGTTCTACGAAGTCTACAATTTATCTTTCGCTTATACATATACATTTGCTGCCAATTGCAGTCACATAGTGACTGCATATAGTATCTTTCTTTAAATAGTGGAGAGCATAGTTAAACGAAATAAAATTGAGAATCCATTTTGATCAATTATATAGTTCACACGGAAACTACGAAGGATCTGCGACATTGCAGTCCCAATGCAATAACCGAATGTATGACGCACGTGGAAGCTACGAAAGAAAGCTGCAATCCCAATACAATAGTCAATTATGCAAAGCACGCGAAACCTACGAAGGATCAACGAAACTACAGTCCCGATGCAACGGCTACGTTTCCACTGACGAGAGTGAATATACCACGGATGACACCGACTCCGAAGATTATCAGAACTTGGGATCTATAGATCGTGGCAATTCAGCACCGTCTGCTTTATTAAACTGCTGCGACAGCAGCGAGTATTCAGTCGCATTCGAAGATGAGTACATGGATACTCGACGTCATTCGACTACCTCACAGGAGTTGGAAGCCCTTTATGCCAACGACACAGCCACGAGATTCGTCAATACCGAAACTGAAATGCCTCCCGAAGCGAAGTCATTAATGCTTTCGATGGTTGCCTCGCAGGAGAATATACTCGAAACTAAGAAACATTTGCGTAACACGCCAGTCTTGGATAATCTTTTAGGCACCACTACACCAGAATGCAAACTCATTGACGTTAACCCAGAATTAGGCAAGTTAATATGCATGTGCTTTTGTAGTTCCGATATTATTGCTTTCGCATACTAAATATACAAAACAATCTTTACTATACATTATTCTTAATCCTTACGTAGCGCTAAATAACAAACGGATTAACAAAAATTAATTACACTATTGAATTATATACAAGACATAAAATTTTCTTGTGTACTATATCGAAATTAAAAAATTATGAAGGTACAAAAATAAATTTTTTTTAATTTTTCATAATTATTTGTGTAAGAAATATATTTTCTTTTTGTTTAAAATATAGCTTTTTAATGAAAACTTTATTACTTTTCCGGTATGAAAACTTTTAATGAAAACAAGTGTCTTAAAATATATTTAATTTAAATCAATATTACTATATATTTTTGACAATATTTTTAAACATTACTTGTATTTATTTGTAACAATAAGAACATGATAATTGATATAAGATACATTTTCGCAATCTTTGATATACAAAAGTTAAGTTTATTAAAGTTATTTCAGTTAGTAATCTTTATTATGTTCTCATAATGTTTACATATTTGCAGATTTATATTTAAAGTTTTAATTTCCAGGGAACAAATTGTACGAGAATAACAATTATACTGGACCGAAATTAGCCAATCTTAACAACCTGACAAATTACAATACAGCGCCTCGTGGATGGAACCAATCATTCACGTTCTATCGACCTATTAAATTCGAGAAACCGCAAGAGATCATGTATTCTGATTTTTAGGCCTACATTATAATAAATTTTATAATTATAACCCTTTTACATATCGGTAAGTATTTTATAATAAGTTCACTTTTTTCCTTCTCCCTCTCTTTTCTCTTTTTTCTATCTGTGTATTAGGATCAAATGAAATGTAGCGGATAAAAAATTCAGACATTGAAATGAATTAACATTATTTTTACCGCGTATGAAATTGCCATCGATCACAGCAGTGCAAGAAGCTGTTTGCGAGGGTTCGATTCCAGTCCAAGAAATTTTATGAAAGGGCATCGTCTAGCTTCACAATGGAAAAAATATCTTGCCAATCATATATAGCGATTATTAACATGTTAGTTGATTTCAATGTCTAAATTTTTCATCCGCTACGTTTTATTTGTTTATCGTAATAGATAATATCATGCATATATAAAAACAAATTAACTCATAAAATCAAAATAAATAAGTTAATTAAACAAAGTTTCTTAAGATCGTAATGTGAATATACAACTGAGTCTGTACGGTCTGAAGCAAATCTTATTATTTACAGCTTTTTAAAATGCTGTACTGAAAGAAAAGATTGGCTGCAGCAAATTAGATGATAAAATATGGCATAGCATTTTTGATTGGTTGCAGCAACCAATTAAAAATGCTATGCCATATTTTACCATCTAATTTGCTGCAGCCAATCTTTTCTTTCAGTGTATTAGCATCAAATGATTTACAATTTTCTAATATGCTTTTATTAATATCAATATTATTAAATAGCTTGTTAATTTAATTTGTGATAGTGATATTCAGTTCGGTATACAATTAGGTTTCAAGACTAAAAATGATTTCGGCGCACAGAACTAGATATGTATATAAATTCACATAGAAATATTATTTAAGTACTAAGCATCTAGCTCATATTATATTATACTGTACTGTATCTTGTTATTAATTGGTAATATAAAAAAACTGTCGTTTAAACACGATTTTATTCTAACTTATGGAATTTATTCTTTTGCATATTATTTCTATTTTAGCGCTATATTTAGATATTATTAATAATTTAAAAAGGAGATAGTTGAAAAAAAATTTAATATTTCTGATTTAATCAAACTAAATTGTATTAAATGAAACGAATTTTGTTTCTAGGTACTGAGAGATCAATCGTAAATCTAATTCCTCTGAGGCATCGACGAGAATTAATAAAATATATTTTCCGCACTGTTGCGTTAATTTTTACTAGCACCATGATTTAAAGCAATGGTTTACGAATCATTAAAATATTTTCACCATGAATAAACATATCGCGATATGATTGCGCCGTATGCGCGACATGTTTGAAGTTTGCTTTGATGTATCTCTACCTCTTCTATCCCTTATTGAGATATTTAACGTTGTTCATGCTTTGACGGTGTTATATTATTGCATTTTACTTTATTATATACAATGCAAATAAATATGTTGTTTTCCTAATTTTTATCATAATTTGTGTGACATGCCATTTTAATTCATACCCTATTTCAATGCACTTCGAACTTTATAAACTTATTTTATAATATATGCTTACAGAACTTGATTTATTCAAAAATAATAAGTATTTTGTAACAATAATTAATTTATACAAAGATATTAGATGCGATCGTGATATACATATTTCAAAATTAATTAATCTCTTTTGATAATGCAATTCACTTTATCATGATTACTTTAAATTTTATATTATAAATTTGTGTATTGTCATTTAAAAGTATGAAGTAGCCATAATAAAATTTTCGAAAACGAAATAGATTAAATTCTTCTATTACAACTGCTCAGAAACCACTGACCTGAAACACTGTTGAATTAAAACAATTGACAAAATAGGATAATGCAATATTGACACAACTGTTCTCTTGTGATAAGTTGTAATAACTCCATTATATCGATTTATTAAAATTAAGAATGTCAAAGGGCAGTTCTTCTTTTATAAAGTTATTTTTATAAAGTTATTAAAACTTATCACAAGATAGCAGTTATGTCAATATTGCATCATCGCATTTTATCAATTGTTTTGATTCAACAGTTTGATTCAATAATGTTTAAAAAATGACAATCTTTGTGTTGTCGTTATTCCGGCAAATGAGAGATATAAAGGGAGAAGCGAGGGGAGAAGGCGATAAAGGTACGTACCTACTTAACAAATTTTTGCTTATAACAAAAATTATTGAAAAACAGTTAGAATTTGTTTTCTTATAAAGCAGCTCAGATATCTTGTGTGTATATATATATATATACTGATAATAGATAATTACATATAGGTAACATGATTTGATAATAAAATTTGCCGACTACAACAACAAGAAAACACAGATATCACAGATAAAATGGTATATTTTATTTTTCAAAGTAGTTCTCCATGATATCAAATATCACTTCACATAACTTTGATATAAAACCTCGAAACTTTTGTTAAAATCCATAGTTGGAATGTTATTTGGAGCGTACACATATTCTTCTGAAGGAACTTGACTGAGGGAACATACGCAAGATGCTCGCCTGTGCCCCCTTAAATTTTGACAAGGAATATAATTAAATTATGAAAATCATTGATTGCGTTCAGTAGAAAAAGTAACTTTAATTACAATTGTTGTAAAATTATTTAATATGATTGTTTTATATTTAGATCTGGTAAAGATCTAAAAAAAGGTTACTGATAATTCCTTACTTAGATTCTCTAATAGCTAAAACATCGATTTTCCGACGAGAACTTATTACCGGCTTTTTCATTATTTAGCATAATATTATTTTATTGTGTTGGATATAACATTAGAAGATTTAAAAAAAACACAATTTTTTCTAATTATTATGATTTGAATAATTTTCATAATGAACTATAATACATTCTGGAGGAATAAAATTAAAAAAGAGGAACAAAAGAATTGGGATTAGCAGAAGTATTAAAAGAAGCCGAAATTTTTTTCCCAGCAACAAAACCTGTCTTGTATATTTCCTCAGCCCAACCATGCACCATTGAAAGGTTTTCAGCCAAACGTTCGTGCCAAATGCTTTCAGCAGAACGTTTATTTTGCAACTGTTGGAAGTTTTTTTTCGCGCTGATTGAATATGCTTTTAGATCAAGAGAGGAATAGTCCCCCCTATCTCAGCAGACAATCATAAAACTGTTGTGTTCTACTGAACGCAACCAATAATACACAGAAGTCGGAAAGACAGTCATATGAAACGTAAATATTATAATATTTACCTTTCACATAACTATTTCGACAGGTCAAAAGACAACATTTTCTCTTAAACTTTAAAAGAAAATCAAGAGACACGGTTATGTTTCACGTCAAGTATATACGCAACAGCGATAAGACTGGATATCTATATGCAAGTCACACAATTGATACTTTATAATAATTTGGTAAAGAATTGAAAAGAAGGGCGTTAGGAGTCAGGCGCAGAAGACGTCGCGCAAATAATACACTTATGAAGCTTGAAACTTCTTTATTTAACAAACGCATTTCCCAAGATGGCGTTCATCAAGATCTGGTCAAAGTCACATCAACTTTTTAAAATGGAAATCCCTATTTTTCATTGCATATTCTTATAACTTATCATGAGAGCCTCTTCAAAACACTATAACATAATATTTTTTCATTAAGTACTTTTTGAGATATGAGGCGTGGAAGTTATAGTTCGGCTGGCGTTAGCATTAGGACGCGTCCACACCTCGATGGAAAAGCAGAAAGCGGAAAAGCAACAGCCAATAAGAACTCACACTGATAGTTTACAATTTTAACTTTTTGTACTACTTACTACCAGCGCGAGTTCTGATTGGCTACTGCTTTTCCATTTTCTGCTTTTCCGTCAAGATGTGAATACGCCCCTATATCCAAGATATTTGATCGATGGTTAACATTACACCTCTTGAATGTTGTTCAGAGCTCTGAATAACATTTGTTAAGATCAAGGCCATTGAAAGTTGCTTCTCTTATTTTCATTTTTGTACTTTACGTAAAAATAAAAATAAGAGGAACAATCTCCAATGGCTCTGTGTACTGAGTGTATCTAAAGTAACGCCCACTAATCGTAAAGAAAAGGCCCCTTATAAGATACCGAGTTCATTTTAGGGGTAAATACTAGAAGTCTATAGGCAGAATTTAAAAAAATTATTCATTATTATAATAGTCACTTTGAAGAGAATTTAATAAGCTTTTAGATAACGTTACATACAATTTAATTCAAATTCCATTTTCTTTTTAAATTAAAGAAATGTAAAAAGTGAGCAAATCACAAAGTCAAAAAATTGTACTCCTAATATGAGATGCCCCGAGAAATCGACAGTAAAACGCAAAGTATATCAGTATTGCAATTAAAAAACTTTATTTAATGTTTCTAAAATACAAACAAACACAGCCAGCGTGCGTGAAAAATGAGCATGCGATAAGATTATACCCAGAACTCGTTTTCAGATAATTGGAATCAAGCATCGCATATATAGGCACTCGACGTTCATTCCAGTTGTCTTTTTTATTATTGTACAATAACATTTATACTTTAGCAACGATTTTCACTATAACATAGGAGCATGGGTTATTTTATATTAGGAATATCGTGGGTATCTCGTATTACGATTTCCACGCCTTATGGTTTTACGATCATCAAATCTAACTTCTGTAATTAAACAATTCAACATTTTTCTATTAGTACGACCTTACTCTATCACTACATGAAGAATTTTTTGCCAAATATTTATTTATTAAATAATAAACAAGGTTTAAAAACAAGGCTCATCTCAATGAAACTTGAAGACATCCAAATTCTAAAATCTTGTTTTACAATGATTACAGGCATGATCTAATAATGAATTTTCTACTAAATAGTTTTTAATCCAAGAGCAATAAATTCATGGTGGAACCAATAGATAGCGTTTATTAGTTTAGCAGAAACGCCGCTATCTCATATTAGGCTCCTAGCTCATAATAGGGAGCTTTCCTCTACTATTCCAAATAAAAAACTGAGTTGAAAAGTCTTACCATTTTGCAATTTTCACAATAGTTAACGAGATATTAATTTTTAAAGATGCCGAATAAACGGATAATATCGATGTATAAGACAAGTTTAAGATATCTTTCAGTGATTCTTTTAGTGAACATTATTTCAGATACACCCTGTATATAAATACTCTTTTTAAAGGAATAAGAGAAAAGAATTTACAAATATATTACTTGTATGAAACAGATAAACAGTGCAGATATATATGTATATATATGCAAATATATATATATTAAAACATATATTAAAATTTCGGTAAAAAACGATAAGAAGTTTTTAATCTTTTATTTTACTTATGAAAATAAAAAACAATATTTATCAAAAGATTTATCAATATTTATCAAAAGATAAAATTATTGTACGCATTGACATAAATTGACATAAATACTCTCATAATAAATGTAGATTGATTTTCATTATATTACACATTTTCAAAAGAGCTTATTAATTATTATTTTTTATTATATATATTTTAACATTTTTTGTTATATATTTTAAAATTTTTAACATCATAATAATAGCATTATTAAGAAAGTCTATTTTTACTCTATTGTAAAATGTTTATAACTTTTATTTTTTAATACATCATTCATGTTAGTTTATGTCAATATATACAATAATTTTTAAAAAATTGCAAATTCTCAACTTATCAAAATTGAGCTTTTATGTTGCAATATTATACATATATGTATATGCATACAGAACATTCAAAATAGCAAAATTTAATTTAATGAATTTTAAATAATAATTTTATAAAATAATATAGTAAATACGCGGCTGTCAAGATGATTAATTAATCTTATTTTTGCTAGAAATAAATTAAAGACGGTAAAGAAATCTACAAAAAGATTCTATACTGATGCGCTTAAAATTTTCAAAAAAAGAGATAAAAAATTGGTGTCAAATTTAATGAATGTTGCTTATAAAATATAAACTTCAGTAGTGCCAAGTTTTTTTATATATGATTATATAGAAACACTTTTTACTGAGTAAAAATAGAATAAAGCTTACAGTATAAACGCTCAAATCGAACGCATTGCTGTCTTTATCGTCTTTTATCTGCTGCGACAAGCTATCACAGTGAGGTCCGTCAACGATATAAGTACAGCTTCATTATCTCATTAGTTACATTCGTTGCGTGTCGGAAGAAGCAACCATCTTCGCTATGTTGCGATACAATTTTCCGTTCCTTCTTCTATTATTGGCGTTCACGCAGTTTTTTGCCTCTGGTGATACAGCACGAATACCACGAACTACACCAGATGCAGAGACCACCAAGAAGTGTGGCTATGAGGTACGTAAATTAATTGCTAATTGAAGTAATTAGGCATATACAATAACACAAATTGCAATTCCGCTTTCAAAGATTCGTATCAATTTCAAATTCATATGTCTGCTACGTAATGATAAAAATTGCGTTTTTATTAAATTAATTTGGTAATTATGCAGTACCCACCTCCAATTTTCCTGTTAATTTGTAAATTTGTATACTTCCACGCGTAGATTATATTCTGAGAAGAAAAATCATTGCTCAAGCTCCGTTTTTTTTGTTTTTAAAGTTTAAAGATAATTAGTGTATTATATGCTCTAACATCAATAAATTCCTAGAAATAAAATAAAGCTTATTTGGTTTAATTAATTAATAACTTAATCAAAAATTTTTATATAATTTAAATTATAGCAGAAAATAATTATGATTTAAAATTTGTATTCTTTTTTATTCTTTTTAAAAGAAAAAAGATTTTCTGCCCTAATTAATTAAAACAAAAATTAGTTTTTCTTATATAATTTAAAGTATAATATAGAATAGTTTGTGATTAAAATTTTTTACCTTTTTATGTGGATTGCAATTTAAGTCTAACATTTTTTTAAAATTAATAAATATCATTCATAATTATTATTTATATTGTATAATTATTATTTTTCTAATTACTGACATCCAAAAACTTTGAATTAAAAAAAAACGAGACTCAAGCGACGATTTCCTTTCTCAGAACATATTCTACTTGTGGAAACACACAAATTTATAAAATTACAGGAAAATCGGAGGTGAATGCGTTATTCTTATATACTATATAGAGGAAAGGCCTCTATTATAAGATACCGAGTTCATTTTGGATAAATGCTAGAAGTCTATGGGCAGAATTTAAAAAAATAATAGGTCATTTTGAAGGGAATTTATAATAAGCTTTAAGGTAATGTTATATAAAATTTAATTTTAAAAAATCCCATTTTTTTTGAAAAATTAAAGAAATGTAAAAAGGGAGCAAATCGCAAAGTCAAAAAATTGTGCTCCTAGTATGAGATGCCCCAAGAAATCGACAGTAAAACGCAAAGTATATCAGTATTGCAATTAAAAAACTTTATTTCATGTTTCTAAAATACAAACAAACATAATCAGCGTATCATACGTGAAAAATGAGCATGCGATAGATTATACCCAGAACTCGTCTTCAGGTAGTTGGAATCAAGCATCGCAGAAATAGGCACTCGATGTTCATTCCGATTGTTCTTTTTATTATTGTACAATAACATTTACTCTTTAGCAACGATTTCCACTATAACATAGGAGCATGGGTTATTTCATATTAAAAATATTCTGGGTATCTCATATTACGATTTCCACGCCTTATAGTTTTACGATCATCAAATCTAACTTCTATAATTAAACAATTCAACATATCCCGTATTTTTCTTATACTAGTACGACCTTACTCTATCACTACATGAAGAATTTATTGCCAAATATTTATTTATTAAATAATAAACAAGGTTTAAAGCCTCATCTCAATGAAACTCGAAGACATCCAAATTCTAAAATTTTGTTTTACAAAGATTACAGGCATGATCTAATAATGGATTTTTTACTAAATAGTTTTTAATCCAAGAGCAATAAATTCATGGTGGAACCAATAGATATAGCATTTATTAGTTTAGCAGAAACGCCGCTATCTCATATTAGGCGCCTAGCTCATAATAGGGGGCTTTTCTCTATATTTATCATTAATTTAATTCATCTGATGTGTACAATATTATAAAATTTTATAACTAATTACAAAAAATAGAATATATCTAACATATACTTTCATCAATTTCAGGCGTGTCATCCTACACATCCTAAGAAACTTAACATTCACATGGTTTCACATACTCACGACGATGTCGGTTGGTTAAAGACTGTCGATCAATATTACTTTGGAAGTAAGTAAATGATAAAATTATACAATTACAAAAAAATATATAAATCTATTTAATAATAAAATTATGAAAATATGACAGAGGGAAAATATATTTATTTGTATTTTTGAAAAAGAGAGGAGATATAATAAAATTTAAAAGTTTATATAAGAAAATAATGCATTTTGCACACAGTTATAATATTTTAATTGATATAATTGAAGATTGTTTTGCTTATAATCATTATTACTTTCTTGTGTGTGTGTGTGTGTGTGTAACATCTTAGAAGATTCCTGGAATGATATTATGCGTATCACTATATGTATAGTAGTGTAATATTTTTTTATAAGAAAAATGTTAGAGATTTCTTATTTTTTATTACTTAATATTTACTAGATTTAAACATTTATAGAGATTTCATTTTTTACAATCTTGTAATAAAAATTTTGTATTCACTGAGGTCGCTCTACAATTCAAAAGGCTGGTGTGCAGTATATTCTCGACAGTGTTATCAAAGCACTGCTAGCTAATCCAAGCAGAAGGTAATTCAATCTGAAATAATACACGATCATCGATACGATAAAGATTCATAAGATCAGCATGCATATAAAACATTCCATTATCAGATAAGTAGATATAAAATATGCATAGATAATGTTATTACATCTGTTATTTTTATGATAAGTTTGACATTTTAAAAGCTTATATCTTCAATTTTCTTTATAAAAAAAATTTCATTTGACAAATTTTATATTATTTAACACACATATATTAAAATATAAATTTTACATTACTCAATTACTTCTGCAGATTTATTTACGTGGAAACCGCTTTCTTCTGGAAATGGTGGTTACGGCAAGATGAAAATGTACGTGCTGACGTCAAAATGCTAATCAACGAAGGGCGATTGGAAATCATTGGAGGAGCATGGAGCATGAACGACGAAGCTTGTACTCATTATCATTCATTAGTGGATCAGTTTACATGGGGATTCAGGTATAAATATATAGGTGTTTGTTCACACACACGCACACACGCACACGCACGCACACGCACACACACACACACACACACACACACACAAAAGCACGTGAGAGCCTCGAAACTGAGTAAATTACTCGGTAAAAAGAAACTGAGTAGAAATTGAGGGTGATCATCCGTATTCTTTTTTCCGAACATGTACTCTTTTTTCGGACGTCTGGAAGATGATTTTAATGTATACTTTTTTTTTGTACTACTTCTGGGACTTGGGAGTAAGCAAAGGGGTCGGAAGTTATTAAGTCACTGTGGCACTGTCAAACATGAATAAGGTGACCAAACATCCGATTTTCTCCAGACATGTACTCTTTTTTTTTAAGCGTCCGGCTAGATTTTTAGCATGTTCGGATGTACTCATTTTGAGAAAGGGAGTACGAGAGGACCAGAAATTATTAAGCCCATCGCAAATAAAATACATAGTAATAATTACTACACTGAGAAAAAAATGCTGTTGATTCAATTAAAGTCTATATTACGGGCTGTCACTAACATAAGTGATTAATTCATGTATATTTTTATTGACACAAAGGCATAAATTATTATTTCAATAATCAAGCCTTTATATCAATAAAATATACGCATGAATTAATTAATCACTTATGTTAGTGACAGCCCGTAATATAGACTTTAATTGAATCAACAGCATTTTTTTCTCAGTGTATGTATCTGTAATAAAATTTAAAAAAATTAAAAAAATTTGCTCACATCTGAGCGACGTTATTGTATACTGACGTGAGAACATCACATCGTGATTTTATTCAAATTTATTATATATAATGTATGACATTTTAAGATGTATTACATGGCTTCACGACACGCTTCATGTCCTACGGTGATTAACATCACTGCATCCTTGCTAATTTGCGAGTGACTTAATCGTCGTGGACATGTGAGTTAATCACACTTGTAACATTATTGCTGAGGAGGACTGCAAAGGAAGTCGAAACGTACAAATAAATATAAAAGACTTTAATATAACATCTAAGTATGGTTTTCACCTAACAATTGCGCCGTTCATCGTTGCTAGACTCTCACTAGTCTATAATAGCCTGTAACATAAATGACTACATGTTTTATTTTAAAATTTTTTTTACTTTTTATTTTTTTATTTTCCGGTATTTGTAAATATGGTTACTGCGTTATTTTTAGATAAACATAAACAGGTTAAATAGAATTAAATGAAATGTAACAGATTAAATAAAATGATCACCTTCAGCACGAATGCAGGCCCTTATTCTTCTATCAAAAGAATTTCGAACTCTTTGAAAAACAGTTGGATCTCTCCTTATTTCTTCGAATATTATTGGGCGCATTTCTGTAAACTAGTGACTTTACGTGACTCCATAGATAAAAATCAAGTGGATTCATATCTGGTGATCTTGAAGGCCAGGCAATCGGACTTCCACGCTCTATTCATCTCTGGTCATAATTTCGATTCAAATAATCTTTAGATACACGCTCAATAATATTGTTGACTTAAGACAAAGAATAATCCACGGATTCGAAGAAATAAGGAGGGATCCAACTGTTTTTCAAAGAATTCGGAATTCTTTTGATAGAAGAATAAGGGCCTGCATTCGTGTTGAAGGTGGTCATTTTGAACATTTCATATAATCTGTTACATTTCATTTAATTCTATTTAACCAGTTTATGTTTATCTAAAAATAATGCAGTAACCATACAAATACCGGAAAATTAAAAAATAAAAAGTAAAAAAATTTTTAAATAAAACATGTAGTTATTTATGTTGAAACACTGTGAAATAAATTATGATTATAATTATGAAAAATAAATTTCAACTTTTTAACATAAAAATGGTTATAACTCGGAAACGACTTATTTCCGGACCTATGATAAATGTATTTCGTTTTTTAAACATATTTTATATAAATTCTTATTTAGAATCAGTTTAATTTATATGTTGCTGATTCTTGATCTGTATAGGCGACTCAACGACACATTCGGAAGTTGTGCCAGACCACGTATTGGGTGGCAAATAGATCCTTTCGGTCATTCCAGAGAACAAGCTTCTTTATTCGCGCAGATGGGATTTGATGGAATGCTATTTGGTCGTATCGATTATCAGGATAAAGAGAAAAGATTGAGAAACAAAACGATGGAATTTGTTTGGAAAAGCAGTCCAAATTTAGGTAAAAAGTATCTTTGATAATGGTGAACAATAATAATTATAAAAGAAAAAAAAATTTAATTGCATTGAAAAAAAATCTGTAATTTTCAATGAGTATAAATAAAATTTAATAAAATGTTTGTGTATAAGTTTATTTTGTGGATGAAAAATATGCTAATAATCAAGTAAGCAAATGATTATTTTTTAAGACCGTAAACACGATCCAAAAATAGTACCAGATTTAGTAGTAATTATATTAAAAAGATTGTCAGCAATATTAAAAATAACATGTTAGAAAAGATTTTTATAAAAAAGGATTAGTTTTGTACAAATGGTCGCACTTTGAAAATATTAATTATTAGGGTTATTAGCAATTTTGAATCAATATAGTAAGTTTATATATAAACATTTTATTAAATTTTATTATATTTATATCCATTAAACATTGCAGACATTCCTCTTTTCAACGTAATTTTTGTTTTTTCAATAATTGAACATATTCGAAAATAACAGTTGATTAGTTTTAATATCTTTCCGTGATAAGACACTTTGTAGAAATAGGTTCTTCTTGCAGACAAAACAAACATATATTATACATAATGAACAAAATTATACAATATTCAAATTTATTTCCAGGTAAGCGAGCGGATTTGTTCACGACTGCGATGTTCAACACTTACAGTCCACCACCAGGATTTTGCTTCGATGTTTTATGCAACGATGAACCAATGATTGATGACCCTGATAGCCCAGACTACAACATCGACAGAAGGGTATGTATCATATCGCAAAATAATAGTTATTGACATTACTTCTTAACGATAAACTAACGAGGTCGTCTCAAGCGTTAATTAGCAACTAAGGCTTATGATGCTTTGTACCAATTTATTTCTAATTATTAGATATTAACAAAAATTTTTAATAGAAAAAATACAATTATCAAAAGCAATATAAATATTTAATAGAGAACCTTTACCGCTTGGAAATTTTGATTTTAATGATAAAATTTAAACGATGGAAAGACTTTATATTTACCTATAAAAAAAATCCTTTTCTGTGCCTGAGAGTATAGTGATATCGATTCTAAAAATATTTTTGATAGCGATTAACTGTATAAATTTTCAAACTGAAACACCTGTGTAAAAATTTAGTTAAAAATCAGAAAGGACTGTGCCCAATTTGGGCCTCGGCTGAACAGTATTGAGACTTAACTAGGATTGTAGAGCATAAAAAAAGGATTAAAAAGTTCCATATGCACAACTTTGTAAAATGAGTTCCTTGAGTGCTACAGCTGTTCAAAGTTGGCTATTATGACCATGTATTATGTACCATGTAGGACTGATTTTATTCGATTTCTCGAATCATCTAGTATCTGGAATATGTCCAATCTTGACGAAGACAACTAAAACCTTTTTTGGACCTCAAATGAATAGTTATAAGTGATATATATTAATCGATGAAGAGAGGAAAGAGACACTCAAAGTATGAAACAAAAGGTTTTAATTGATTTGACAAAGAGACTGTTCAATATTTTTAATTGTAACGTTTCCATCTCTCGTTTTAGTAAGTTTTCTTTTATAATGGCACCAACAGGCATGACATATATATTTAAATGTGTTGAGTGGGGCTTTTGTGGAACTACTAGGCTCTTGTTCCAAGAAATCTAGCACTTCCCCAGCCAACAAATGTTTACGCGACTGGTTTTTTAAATATTTTCCACATTGCCCACAGTGGATCTCATCGCGATCAGTAGCTGCTTCGGAGTGACCCCGTACCAAAGTGGTACATGGTCATAATAGCGAACTTTGGATAGCACTCAGGAAACTCTCCTATAAAGTTGGACTTATGGAATTTTTTATTCTCTTTTGTTACCTTAAAATTTTAGGCATGTCTCAAAGTTGTCCATCCGGGGCCCAAATTCCCCTATAAAACTGAGCATAGTTCTTTTAGTTTGATGAGATTTTCTTGTTAATAAAAAATAATGTGTTTAAAGTACATACATTTTATAGTTAAAACATAAAACTATTCAAATTAAAACTATTAGTAATTATTGCATTTATTTCGTTTTATATCCGTTTTTTATTAAGAGAAATATAATATTCGATACTTTTTTAATGCACCTAGCGTATTTTTTTTAAAGAAGTTTTTTTTAGATTTGTTTTATGCGAAAATCATAATTTACACAATGTGTTTCTGTGGTAGATCGATGATTTTTTGAGATATGCAGTTACGCAAGCTAGTCATTACCGTACAAAACATATCATATTGACAATGGGAGGAGATTTCACTTATCAGCACGCGGAAATGTACTTCATGAATTTGGACAAGCTGATAAGGTATTAACGTCAAATGCTTAAATTTTACAATTCATACTTTTCTAAATATGTTCGATGCTTACGAGGTAGTAAAAAAGAAAGCAATATTATTGCTTCGCAAAGGATGACATCGCTAGTAAGGCAGAAGCGATTTTTACAATATCGCGAATGATCCCGTCTTCGTGCCACGGTAAGTAAAAATTATGTACGATTGGCAGGTGGAGCTGTTCCTAACATATGCGCAGATTCAAGCACGTGCTTACAAAACTAATCACATTATTCTTACTATGGGGGACGATTTCCATTATCAACAGGCTGACATGGTATTTGGTAACTTAGACAAGCTGATCAAGTAAGTCACTAAACTTAATTCAACGAAATATTTCTGACACGTTTACAAACGTGGTTAAAGAAAAAAAAAACGAAAAGATTTCTCATATCTCATACAATTTATTATTCAGATTTAGAAAAAAATTTGCGTTTTCCATCAATTCCACACATTTCGATATTATTTATAATTTTCTTTACTTTCTTTAATTATTATTGTTTTTAATTAACTGTTATTTATGAGTCGGTATATTAAAAATTAAGAAATCAATATAAAATTATATTACATTCTTTTTTAAAATGTGCTGTTTTAACGTAATGTTTTAACAACGAAATATTTTAATGAAATATGTATCATAAGATGTTTTTTAATATAAAAATGTTAATACAATTAATATAAACAATTAAATTTTAACATAAAGCAGCACATAATTAATAATTAAGCCTCTTTCATCAATTTTTTAAACAAATTTTGTTTTAAAAGCATCATACTAACTCCACTATACTAAAAATTTGTTAAAACTTATGAAAACTAAAAATGGAATAAGATTTTATATGTAATATATATTTTGATATTAAATATTTTGCTTTGTTATTTGTTTTAATATCTATTTTAATATTTCAATATTTGTTTTAATTGCTTTTATATTTGCTTTTATATTTGCTTTTATATTTGCTGTAATATTTGCTTTAATATTTACTATAATTATAATTTAATATTTGCTATAATTAATTAGTTAGTTAAATTGTTAGTTAAATAATAGTCGGATTAGCTTAACTGGTCATTGTGAACAAAAGCATGTAAATATGATTTAATGAAGATATATTCCTCATAAAGAGCTTAAGGTAAAGCTAGAGAAGACGGTTTCAAAGTATATCAGATTTTAGTAATAAAGAGATTAAAGAAATAGTTCAGATATTAATATTAGAGTTCGAACACAGATGAGTTTATAACATGTTATGTAACGTTAAGTTAAAAAATTTTGCGGACTTTATGTCAATATTTTAATTTAAAATAATTCAATTTAAATTTCAATTATTATCGAACTTTAATAAAATAATTCGAAAATATTAACATATTTTATATAATTTGACACTATAAAAATTCTTTTGTAATCTTTTTAGATACACTAATCAGCGCAATGGTTCTATAGTAAATGTAATTTACTCGACACCCTTGTGCTACTTGAAGGCCTTGAACGATTTGAATCTTCAGTGGCCCACTAAGAGCGATGACTTCTTTCCTTATGCAAGCGATCCTCACTCTTACTGGACTGGCTATTTTTCATCAAGACCAACCGTGAAATACTTTGAACGTGAAGGGAATAATTTGTTGCAAGTAAGATGATCAAAGATAATTAAAATTTTGATCTATCAAATTAAAGTAAATGATATTTTCAAAGTAATAAACTGCTTATTTTTAGGCAAGCAAACAACTCGTTGTCCTAACAAATTTAAAAAATTATGACGAGTCCTTGGAACATTTTCGCGAAGCAATGGGAGTGATGCAACATCATGATGCCGTCACTGGTACTGAAAAACAATTTGTCGCGAACGATTACTCTCGTATATTATATGAGAGTATGGATCACGCTGGAGAAATAATTTCGAAAGCTATAGGGTATAAAATATTCTCTACCGATCCATTAAGTAGAATGTCTAAAATTTACGCATGTGAGACAACTTTAAAATATCTTTAAGAGTTCTTTAAAAAATTCTGAAAAATATCTTAAAGATGTCTTATGCATCGATTTTTTTTAGACATTCTGCTGGGAAGATTTACCTTAACTTTAATTTCAATTTTTAATGTTAAAGTATAAATAATTACATAGATAAATACGTTTTTATATGGAAAAAACATATCAGATTTGTAATATTATATATACATATATAATATATTAAACTGATAAGGAAAAAAAATATTTTTATTTTAATCAGCCTCTCAGTTCAAAAACTTTCATTTCATATCAAAAGAACACTTCTAAATTTTTATCAAAAAATACTTATTAAGATTTAGAGGTCGCTAGTGAACGATTCTTAAATAAAAATTTTGATTTTCCTTAGTACATGTTTGATTTGATGTAAAAATGACTTAAATCGGATTTTAAATGTGGTACTGTATGTTTTTTTAGTCGCTGAACACGATGCAATAATTCATTTACCTCGACGTTATACGCCTTAAAAAATACAGCCCGATTAATGTGAAAAAATAACCAAATTTCAAAGTCGATTTTAGCAAGCTTTCAAGCGTTCAAATGGGTGGTTATTCCTCTCAAATTGTAGGTCTGTTCACTCAGAACAAGATCCAGTTGGAATTTTCTCAGGATTTCTTATAGGGCTTTTAAAAGTTGCATTTAACTGGATTATAAAACGTCTTTAAGGATAGAAAAATTTTTTTTACAAGTTCTAAGGTATATCGTTTTGCGGTTTGGACATCCTCAAATCAAATACCTCAATTCGACAATAAAACACTCTTTATTAGAAATTGAAATGAATACATAACACTAAAAGATATGATTTAATTAATTGAAATAAGCTATATATTATGTAGTTTATTTCAATTAATTAAATTGTTTTTTATTATGTACTCAATTCCAGTTGGAATATTCCCGGGGTCTCCTACAGGACCTTTGAAAGTTGCATTTAACTGGATTATAAAATATTTTTAAGGATAGAAAAAATGTTTTTATAAGGTCTAAAGTATATCGTTTTGTGGTTTTGATATCCTCAAATCAAATACCTCAATTTAACAATAAAAAACTTTATTAGGAAATGAAATGAATATATAAAAAAAAAAGATATACTACATAATATGTAGTATAATTCAATTAATTAAATCATGTTTTCTTGTATTATGTACTCATTTCATTTTCTAAGAGCTTTTTATCATCAAATTGAAGCATTTGATTTGAGGATGTCAAAACCACAAAGCGATATACTTTAGAATATTTTTAAGGATAGAAAAAAAATGTTTTCTATCCTTAAAAACGTTTTATAATTTAGTTAAATGCAACTTTTAAAGATTCTGTAGGATGTCCCGGGAAAATTCCAACTGAATCTTGTTCTGAGTGAATAGACCTACAATTTGAGGGGAGTAACGACCCATTTGAACTCTTGGAACCATGCTAACATCGATCTTGAACTCGAAATTTAGTCATTTTTTCACATTAACCGAGCTTAAGGCGTATATCGTAGGGTTAAATGAATTATTGCATCGTGTTCAATGACCAAAACAACATACAGTACCACATTTAAAATCCGGATTAAGCTATTTTTGCCTCAAATCAAATATATATTATATTAATAAAAATCGAAATTTTGATTTAAAAATCGTTCACTAGCAACCTTTAAATCTTAATATCTTTTGATAAAAATTTAGAGGTGTTCTTTTGGTATGAAATGGGAGCTTCTGAGCTGAGAGGCCGATTTCAAAAAAAATTTTTTTTTTCTTGTCAGTCTAATATACATATATACAAGGGTGTCCGGTAAGTTTTGACAAAGCGCTTGTATGTGGATAGAGTGGACTAAATTGAGTCGAAAAGTCCATTACCTTTTTGCAATTTTCACAATATTTAACAAGATATTAATTAATAAAATTTGCCGAATATTGGTCTTCATTAATTTTTTACTCAAATACTACTAACTTTACAGAAGAACAGCAAGAGAAAAAAATTGTTTATTTTCTTTTCATAGAGCTCTAAAAATTTTTTTCAGAATTTTTTATCAACTTTTTAGTACTGCATTTTCTTATTGGTAACTATTTTTACCAACATAAGAAAATACGATATAAAAATTCTGAAAAAAATTCTCAGAACTTTATGAGAAGAAAATAAACAATTTTTGTGCCTTGTTATTTTTCTGTAAAATTGATAGTATTTGAGTAAAAAAATGATTGAAAACCAATATTCAGTGATTTATAGTAATTAAATCCTGTTAACTATTACGAAAATTGGAAAATGGTTGATTTTTTGACTCAGTTTAGTCCGTTCTATCTACATACGCATGCTTTGTCAAAATTTACCGGACACCTTGTATATACAAACATTACGAATCTATTATGTTATTTTATAAAATTTAAAAAGTCAACTTTTTGTCAATTTTTATGAAACAGGAAATGGTCAGGAATGGAAAGTGGTACAGCAGCATCCTTTAAGATATTCACATGTTTGCAATTAAATATTAGCTCGTGTGCATTTTCCGAAAAAAGTGATACGTTTATAGCTGTAGTATACAACCCTCTAAGCAGGCCTGTTTCTACTTACATTCGCGTCCCCGTTCAAGGAAATTCTTATGTTGTTCGATCACTCACTGATGGTATGTATACACATATATACACTCGATCTAAAATATCACATAATATGAAATAAACTAATATATAAATATCAAATCATTCAAATATATAAGATTATTAGCCGCCGCAGTTAACAGTGCCGAAATTAACACTATAAACATATTTCATAATAATCGTAAAAAGAGTCGTAAAAAGATAATATGAACTATTTAACACTCAGACGGTTTAACTTATTATTTATTAGTTTAAGTCCTCTTCAATGCGACAAGAAACAGATAGGTAATTCTAATTCTTCCTCCATCAATTAAAAGATTATGATTTCTGATAGTCAACTTACCGTCCAAAGATTTAAAAGCATAACGTTAGAGATAGTCCGAAATTAAAAGAATATAGTTAGAAAGAGAGACCAGAATTTCCAAAATAGGAACGTAAATATATATTTACAAATTGCAAATATTTTTATATCAGAATGTATGCAATATTTTCCATATGAAATAGATATATCAAGTAATCTCTCTGCTATTTCTACAATAATTAAATTTACATGGTTAAAGTAAATTTTATTATATGGTATTAATATGGTTATTTGTTTTTTAATATGTATAAAAAATATATTAATTGCGAGCATTAGTTTTTGTTAAATTTAAAATAATTTTAATAAACTATTGCTGTACATAACATAAGGTTTGATTAAACAGGAGTATATCCAACCGTACAGATAGTACCAATTCCCAAAGAAGTTCAAAAAATCCCAGGGAGAAAGAGCAATGCGACAAACGAAGTCGTTTTCCGCGCTTTAGATATTCCTCCTCTCGGTATACTAGCTTATGCCATCGCCAAAAAGATACAAGAAAATGTAGTTGAACAACCTCAGTCAGCCAGCTTCATAAGTAATGAGGTAGATCCACACAAATGTATAATATAAATCACATTAAAATATAATGTATATTATACACCATTAAAATATTATTTCCCCTCTTCTTACTAGACAAACAAATTAATTAATTATCATATAATAGCATATTTAAATTATAACGTTTAATACAAGGATGGTTTAAATATGAACAATATTTTTTTGTGTGAAAAATACAAATTAATGTTGATAATGTATTTACACTGAATGACAACTAGAAATGTCTGTTTCACGCCCTACATAATTGTGGACTCGCAACAATTATTTCTATAATCGTTGTTGCAATATTCAAACAAATGTCTAGTATACCGAGTGCCTCTGCACGACGCGTTCAAATTTATGTTGATCAATTTCTCACGAATGAAAACGTTAAAGCCATCGAAATTTTGCGTAAATTGCGTGCACAATTCGGAGA
This sequence comes from Trachymyrmex cornetzi, assembly GCF_001594075.2. Lineage (NCBI taxonomy): Eukaryota > Metazoa > Arthropoda > Insecta > Hymenoptera > Formicidae > Trachymyrmex > Trachymyrmex cornetzi. The sequence goes on along the minus strand of NW_017298213.1, from coordinate 1,071,098 downwards.
AGAAACATTAGGTCTGTTTTTTATTGTTGCACTTTCTGAACTGGTACACACAGTGCAATAAGTTGAAGTGAAACAAATATACGTTTGTTTTACTTCAATTCAGAATGCAGCAATAAAAAACAGACCTATTATCGAAGGCGTAAGTGCATAATGGCATTCTATTTAACAGTACCAAGCGCTCACTGTTAGAAATGCTTCCTTTACATGTAAATGAAGCTCGTGGTTATGAACGTAATTAAAAATAATGAATGATTTAACTGAAAACTAAGTTACAGTAGTTACTTAAATGTACGAAATTATATAATGTCTTTAAGAAGTTATATGTTACAATACTTCTCTATTACGATCAATATTATATATGAAAAAGCTAATTGCCGGAAAAAGGGCCTAAGTAGAATTATGCCTTTATTCCGTCCATCTTCTCAATTAGTATAAGTACGTCTACCAATGTTGATTCTTACTTACACAACAAAAGATTTTGTTCATATTTGAAACACTCTTATAAAAGTTATTAATAAAACATATTCTATATTGATAAATGCATAAAATATTTTATAAGACAAATAATTATGACACTTCACAAACTTTACAAATAATTTTCTTATTTCGATAGTCAATTCCATAATCTTTTTTTGTAACATAATAAAATTAGTCTTAGAGAGATAAAGCAAGTATTCATCAAATAATCTCGAAAATAACAATCGAATTGTTAAATCAAATTAAATCGAAATACAAATTTTTAGCTGTATAATATATCCGTTAATACCAATGGTGATCTAACAGTACACTGGAATAAGCAAAACATGAACGTCGTACAATCTTTCCACTACTACATAGGAGCAGAGGGTAATAACAAGAACTTTATTAATAGATCATCCGGTGCCTATATCTTCAGACCCAAAGAATTATCGGCTAGGAATTTTGCATACAGTGGATCGTATAAGATATATAAAGGTATTATCAACAAAATTTATTTTGAACCAACTTTATCTCTTCTCTCTCTCACTCTCTCTCTCTCTCTCTCTCTCTCTCTCTCTCTTCTTCTCTCTAATGATATATTATAAATGCAATACTCCATAAAATTTATTTTTTATAGGTCCTGTTGTGCAAGAACTTCATCATACAATAAACGATTGGATTAGTCAAGTAGTTCGAATTTATTCAGAAGAACAGCACATTGAATTTGATTGGCTCGTTGGACCAATACCTGCCAAGTACTATTGTCGTAATACTTAATTCTTATATGCCTATAGGCAATGCGAAACTCTAAAATCTCTAAAATCTCTAAAATTTAATTTAAAATTCTTTCTCTTTTTTCTAATTTTATAAAATTCTACATATATTCTTAGTAATATACTAATGGTAAAATATTATATTTTCTATTTATAAGTATTTAATATTAGCATTTAATATTATTAAGCCTAATTACATTATATTTTTTATTACACACTTACATTTTATATATTTCTACGCGGAAAGAACGGTTTTGCTGGATTATTTAAGAATTTAGTTATAGATCTGAATATAATTTTGCTCGGATCATCAAAATTATTATATAGGGCTTAAATTGATTACTAGAATATTAAAACTTTTGCCAATATATATTGTTATCAACATTTAAATATTCTAAATAATTGTTTTAATAGTTTAACAAAATTATTTTCAGATCTATCTAGCTAAATTTTTATTTCTAATTTAAATATTTCAGCAAAAGCGTTCTTTTCATGTATATATAAAACTTTTCTGAATGTCATAAATAAAAATTATAAAATCTGAATCTGAATATAAAAAATTGATTAAATAATAACTATAAATTGTTTTATTTTAGGGATAAGATTGGTAAAGAAATAATCACGAGGTACTCCAGCAATCTACAAACAGACAAAACGTTTTACACGGATAGCAATGGAAGAGAGATGTTAAAGCGTGTGAGAAATTATCGATCAACATGGAATTTAGAATTGATGGAGCCGATATCTGGCAATTATTATCCAGTGACCAGTAAAATTACACTCAAAGATGAAAAGAAGCAATTGAAATTAAATGTTCTTGTTGATCGCGCCCAGGGGGGAAGCAGTTTGGAGGACGGTGACGTTGAACTAATGGTAAATGTTCAAATTTAATTGATCAATTTTTGTAATTATTATTATTTGTTATCTCTTATAAAATTTAAGTTATTATAAGATATGTATGTATAATTATTTAATATAATGAAATATTCGTATCAGACTAATGTAAGATCATAATAAGTAAAATTGATTTCAAAATGAAATTGATTGACAAAATGAAGTTCAGTATGAAGTTATATCTAAAGTAAGTTGTACCATAAATTTTATAAAAATTTAATTTAAAGTCTATATTTGGGCGATTCCATTTTTAAATGTTACTTTGCACTTACAACATAAATCTTACAAATTAGAAATTTTTTTTTAATGCAAGTTTATTATCATAAAGAAGACATTATCGATTACACTGGTCGACAAAAATTCAACATTTTTTTGGCCTTAAAGTAAACGAAGTTGTTTCTGATAGATTTTGATGCACTAATTACAAATTTGGCCGCGAAAATGTCGTATCACGTCAAGTTTTTGAGATATTCTAACTTAAAGGTGCACAAAATGAGGTTTTTGGCCATTTTCAACAACTTATAAAATGTCTAATAATTTTTTTCAGCATCCAGCCGGATGTCTCAAAGTATTATTCTTACCCTTTCCAACGCATATTCGATTGCTATGATCCAACTTTTTTTCGCTGAAATAGAGCAAATTGAATTTTTTATGTTTTTTAATCTTTTGTGTCAGGGTTTTTTGTATGTTTTCGTAACCGATTGTTTTGAAAATTTGTATCGGAGGGTTTTTCGGGTCGCTGATTACAAATCAAAATCTATCAGAAACAACTTCGTTTACTTTGAAGGCCAAGATGGTGTTGACCAGTGTTATCATTAATTATTGTAGATTTATCTTTTATGTGTGCATATTTTACTGTAACATAAAATTTTAAGAATATATATATATATATATATATATAACATGAAGTCAAATAACAATAAATTATATAAATTATGTATATAATAACTAAAATTGCTTTTAGCTTCATCGAAGACTTCTAAAAGACGATGCGTTTGGTGTAGATGAAGCATTGAATGAAACTGCTTTTGGCGAAGGTTTAGTAGTGAGAGGTACGCATTACCTCTTTGGAGGTAAAGTGAAAAACGCGGATACATTCGTATTGAAAGAAAAGGAATTGGCGCTTAAGTTGGCCCTGCATCCATGGATCTTAGGTGCTCCAATTAATTTGACCAATATCGAAATCATATGTGGTATACTCAAAAATTTAGTACGTATAATATTTAATTTCTATTTAGATATAAAAGATACAGTATTATTTGTAACTCTTCTCTCTCTCTCTCTCTCTCTCTCTCTC
>NW_017298213.1:1064899-1067660 GCF_001594075.2 Trachymyrmex cornetzi | reverse complement strand
CTCTCTCTCCTCTCTCTCTCTCTCTCTCTCCTCTCTCTCTCTCTCTCTCTCTCTCTCTCTCTCTGTGTGTGTGTGTATTTATTTTTAAGAATTTTTTATTTAAGACTTTTTGCTTAACCCCTTCAGACTGTTTAGACCCCGCGTACATTATAATGTACATAAAATTTGGAGACATTTTCCATTTGCCCTTAGTTCCTCATTGGATCTAAATGTATAAACCAATCATATTCAAGAATTTTACAACAGTCGCAGCCATTTTCTTACAAAATAATTGACAACCCAGTTAGAAATGACAATAAAATCGACATCAAATCGATGTCGATTCCATTGTCATTTCTGACTGGGTTGTCAATTATTTTGTAAGAAAATGGCTGCGTTCAGTAGAAAAAGCAGCTTTGCAACTGTTGTAAAATTCTTGAATATGATTGGTTTATACATTTAGATCCAATGAGGAACTAAGGGCAAGACCAATCATATTAAAGAATTTTACAACAATTGCAAAGTTGCTTTCTCTGCTGAACGCAGCCAATGTGATTTCGACATGTTTTCATTAATTGATATTTATATGTATACTATTATAGACTTCTGGTCTCAATAAAGCATTGCCACCGAATGTACACATTCTTACCTTAGAACCTTGGAAAGATAACACAATTTTATTAAGATTGGAGCATCTCTTTGAAGTCGGTGAGGCTCAGCGAATGTCTCAACCAGTAGAAGTTAACATTCAGGTAAATTTCTATTCTTCTAAAAATAAGTCTTTAATTATATATTTTTGCAATTACTAACATGTTACAAAAATTTGATTGTGATAATTAATCAGAATTATTGATTATAAAGTAAGTAAACGTTTTAAATATTAAATATCCGGATGGTATATAAATAATTGAATAGGACTCTCAATCTTCAAAAATTCAAAAATAGTCTCACAAATCGGGCTAATGAGAGTCTAACGCTGTTCTTCAGGCGTAGAAAAAAAGATCTAGATGTACTTCAAATAGTCATCCCTCTTTAATCACATGAAATTACGTTCGCTTCGAATGTAGAAAGAGGGATGACTATTTGAAGTACATCTAGATCTTTTTCTCTACGCCTGAAGAACAGCGTTAGACTCTCATTAACCCGATTTGTGAGACTATTTTTGAATTTTTAAAGTAAGTAAAGAAGCTGTCTTTACAATAAAAGAAAAATTTTTTAACAATTCTTTTATCTTATCTAAACAGAATCTGTTCTCGACATTTTCAATTGAATCGATCAAAGAAACCACATTAGGGGCTAATCAGTTATTGAGCGAAAATAAACCTATGAAATGGGAACCAGAGATGAATGATGTTATTCAGAATGAAGAAGAAAGCAGACAAACTGTGGGAGTTCATGACAATGTAATCAATGTTCTCTTGAAACCGATGGAAATACGGACGTTTATTCTCACAGTAAAATGAAGACCTCTTTAAATTTTATGTGTGTGTGTGTGTGTGTGTATCTTTTAAAGACATTTAATTTTCCTAAGAATAATTAGTTTTATAAAAATAAAGTTGCTTTATTATTTGTCTCATTGAATATGTAATTACTATAATAAAATATAATTGCAAAGCTACTATAATAAAAACGTTTATTATTGCTTATTCTTTTATTATAAGAAAACTCTAATTAAACTAACTAAAGTTACTGAAATGTATGCTAAAAGAATTATAAAACATTTAATAAGATGATAAATAAGATTAAGGCTAATGAGAGTCAGTGTGGAAATGGGTGGGCATCAAATATTAATTCATATAAAATAATTTATGATAATAAATGATGTGCAGCTTTATTACAAATTCTTGAACGTTTCCACTCTCTTTGATGTCACCCTGAGGAAGTTATATGTATTCGCGCTCAATATTGGTTAAACGATCTGTCCATGATGAGTCACTATCAGATTCCCGAAACTGTAGCAGAGAATCTGATAAGTATATAAAATTGTAGAAATTGTAACAGTATATAATAAAATAAAGGAACAATTATCTAAAAATGTGAGTAACTCACCTCAAATAGACGTCAACTATGTCATGAAGCTTTGGCAAATATAAATTCGCTAAATAATCATGCTGCGAGCACCTAATTAATTTACAATAGACAATTCGGAGTCTCGAATGGTTTTCATAACCATTTCAATTTTACAGAGGTAAATGTGATAAAAACAATATTCTTATATCATATATAACAATTATATACAAAAGAATATACATATATAAGCATTGTGTATAGAAGATTAAACCTAAACTTAAGGCGATGCTAAAGCCTCCTATTTTACCACATTTCATTGCAAAAGTATTATTTTATTGCTTAAATTAAAATACACACAAACAGGATCTCAGCTGCACTGGATTTCATGAAAAAATCGAAAAAAGTTTCAGATTTGTTAAAAATTCACTTACTTTTGGCTCGTACAGCTGTCACTTCAGATATATATTTGCTTGATATAAAAGTTTTAGAGTCTACATCTTGAAAATAAGCGTGCAGATGAGGTCACATTATTGAAACAAACGATACCGAGTTTGTAAAACTAATGCTGGATTCACACTGGATACAGTAAGCGTCAAGCAGCGGAGTACATCCAATCAGCGTGACGATATTTATAGTGGCGTAAAAAATATTGCTTTGCTGCTCCACTGCTTGACGCTTGCTGCGTTCAGTGTGAATCCAGCATATGATTGAAAGTCTAGAAAAGAAATATTTCCACCGAATAGAAAATACGTGTATACAGGTGTTTTGCGAA
>NW_017298213.1:1064365-1064730 GCF_001594075.2 Trachymyrmex cornetzi | reverse complement strand
CATGGAAGGGAAAGAAACGGAGAATTTCGATTGGTACATATTCTTATGCATTACGTGTTATGCGTTATGCAAGAGTCTGTGCTCCCCGCTTAAAGGCTTTCACACATGAAATGCATAACAGAGCATAAGCATAACATAAGGCCGTTAAACTAATATTGCGTTGACCTACGACAACGATTTACGACTACGACTCAGTTGCGACCATCTTTGTGCGCGGACCCATAGATGGTACTGGCATATGTTAGATAAGAACAGATGTATGCGTTTGAGTAAGACCGAATGATATATATTATATAATATAATGTAAAAACTAAAGCGGGGAGCACAGACTCTTGCATAACGCATAACACATGAAGCATAAGAAA
>NW_017298213.1:1055464-1063552 GCF_001594075.2 Trachymyrmex cornetzi | reverse complement strand
TCTTTCTCTGTTTACTGAAGCCTGATTGGTTGTTGTTAATCCAACAACCAATCAGGCTAGTTAGAAACAACAGTAAACTGAGAAAGAACGATCTTATTATTCCTGCCTCTCACTCTAATCGTCTTTCTACCCCCACCATTGCCATCAGCGGTCCATTCTAGATGTCGATGATCCTCACAGGTTAGATTTCTCGACGCCAAAGAGATTTTCCAATTAATTAAAAATGAATCGCGATAAGCTGTTTTTCCGACATGTGCTTCTTCACTACTTCGACCTCAAGAAAACCGCAGCTGAAGCGCTTATTATTCGAAGTGTGTGGTGATGAAACTCCATCGGAAAAAATGTAGAGTTTGGTTTGAACGCTTCCGAAACGGTGATTTTAATGTGAGAGACAAAGAACGTCCAGGACAGCCGAAAAAATTTGAAGATATCGAGCTGCAAGAATTGCTTGATGAGAATCCAGCTCAAACGCTTTTAGAGTTGTCGAAACAGTTAAATGTTACTCCAATGGCCGTCTCAAAATGCTTGCATGCCATGGGAAAGATGTATAAGGAAGGAAGATGGCTACCACATGAGTTTGATTAAAGTATTTATTCATCTTCCCTTCGAAACAAATCAATTTTGGAGACGAAAAAACGGCAGAAATTAAGTTTAACACCTAATATATATAAAATATAAGGACAGAATATAAAAAGTACGCTAATTGGTCAATTTCGATAACATCGTAGCATAGGCATGATGTAGTCCACTTTTATCTGAGCACAGATTCAGACCATTCTTTTGTATAAGTACTCGTATATGCGCTTTCTCAGAAATTAAACGTTTATTTAAGATTCTCTTGTAATCCAGAATTTGGACATTCTCCTAATCAAATTCATGATTAAACTCGGTTCTGTGGTCTGTAATTACTGATTTGCTGGTAGTGTTCCAATTTATATAATTGCTATGTTCTGCAATCCTAGAGCTTAATTTCCTACTCGTTTGACCGACGTAAGAAGCGTTGTCACAGTCTTTACATTCGATTTTATATACTACATTCTTATTACAATTTTTTAGAAAAATATCCCTCTGAACCTTGATAAATCTATTGAGCTTACTGTTGCTAAAAAAGGATAGTTTGAGATTTTAATTTTTACAAATAGACGAAAATTTACTACAGTTTTGGGAACTTGATAGTGACTCATCATGGACAAATCGTTTAACCAGTATTGAGCGTGAATACGTATAACTTGCTGAGGATGACTCCAAAGAGAGTGGAAACGTTCAAGAATTCGTAATAAAGCTGCACATTTTTATTATTATAAATTATTTTATATGAACTAATATTTATGTGCACCCGTTTTCGCGCTGACTCTCATTAGCCTTAATCTTATTGTTATTTATCGTTTTAAAGTTTGAGAGTCCGATTTAAATTATTTATTGTTTTTTTAATAAGATCTTTAGTCAATTTAATGAAATTTATAAGCTTCAATTAAATGGTTTAATCTTCATAACAAATTTTAAAGTTTAATATAATTTAAGGAGTAACGCCACTCTAGAGCTCGAAAAAAAGACGTTTTTGATAATTTTTTACGGAGCTACAATAAAGGAAATGGGAAATCTGTTTATAGGAGTTTATTATACATATTCTGAAGTAAATAAAAAAATTTTTTAATTAATATTTTTAAACAAAATGGCGGCTACATGAAACTACGAAAGAGACCACCTCTCGCCGAAGGGTCGGAAAAGTTTCTCCCACAATTTTCAATCTGGAACAAAAACCAAAATTTTTTGAAAACTATATATGATTGGCTACAGAAGTATGTAGGGTTTTTTTGATCTTTCGTCAACTTTTTTTGTTATAAACAATTTACGGTGAAATTTTTTTTACCGAAAAATAAATTTTTTTTCAGATAAGCACTATTTTTTCAAAATTCAATATTTTCAAAATCCCCTACGTACTTCTGTAGCCAATCATATAGTTTTCAAAAAATTTTGGTTTTTTGTTCCAGATTGAAAATTGTGGGAGAAACTTTTCCGACCCTTCGGCGAGAGGTGGTCTCGAGTTTCGTATCATGTAGCCGCCATTTTGTTTAAAAATGTTAATTAAAAAATTTTTTTATTTACTTCAGAACATGTATAATAAACTCCTGTAAGCAGATTTTCCATTTCCTTTATTGTATCTTCGTAAAAAATTATCAAAAACACGTTTTTTTTTCGAGCTCTAGAATGGCGTTACCCCTTAAAGCATCAACAAACAGATTAAAGTATGAAATGCCATCGTTTTTCAATTCAACGAGATTTGCATTGATGCAAGATCACTATGAAACGTAAGAGACATATATGATGTAATAATTGTTACATGGTATAAAAATAATCTATATTTTTATATCGTATTATAATCTTCCATAAACATGCATTATTTCGAAATTAAAGTAACAAATCAATTAATATCAAAAAGATATTTATAAACCATTCTCTTCTTTTAATTCTCCTAAGCAAATTTATACATTTTCGAAAAATTAAGATATAAGTATAAAGCGCTACTTATAAAATAATACGTTATATAATTATAAAAAAATAAGTTCTTATGTTGAGCGCAATGCATAAAAATCAAAAAAGACAAAAATAAAAGACTTATTTAATTATAATTTAATAAATAATAAATTTGATCACTTGTGGATACACTGTGCAACTTTCTTTATTACTATATAATGAAATCGCATAAACTATATTCGATTATTTCTTATATATGTGTGTAAATCTACTACAATTTGTTATGTCAAATTCATAAAACAAATGCTGTCATGACTTAATTATAAAAATATATGAAAAGGAAGATATAGAAATCGTAATGATTTGAAAAGATGATACAACTTAACAATCAACAATATTATAACGCATATTTACGTGATGTACTATGAATTATGTATACTTAATTTAAAACAGCGAGTTGTAATCTTCATGTATCTTCTTTTACAATTAACACGCGCAACAAATATTATTGCTAAATATTTGCTTCACACAGATTTTAATGTAATTCGTAGTTTCGTTATTATTGACAGCACGATAAACATTGCGTCGAAAACTCGAACAATGATCGTCTTTTTCAAATGTAGGAACAACATTTAGTATCTATTTTCCTACGATGCGAACGTATAATTTCTAACGTACGATTGTACGTAACACTTCTCATGATCTACAAACATAATGCACTTCTTCTCCGCTTATTCACGAGCGCAATGTCTTTCTCTAGATGCAAAAAAATTCAATCTTAACATTGCCACTTCTTTCACGGATGCATCTTATGAATAAAAATTAAAATATGAGTTCATATTATTGTTATAACTACATTTGTACACATTTGAGCGCTCGTAAACGACGGGAAGAATATATACATAATACAGATTTCTTGTTATACGCGATCAATGGGGTTCAAGTTGTTACGTAAAAAGCGAGATCTCGTATTCGATATATTTTGCATTTATTTGAGATGTCCTTTGAAATAATTTATAGTCTCAAAGAATAAAGATCGTTTAAATCGCAGTTAAACTATAATGTATTTGTAATATCGAGTAACCTGGACTGTTTAATGGCTTGAAGACAATGCCAAGGTTCCTCAATCTAGTATTAAATATATCGACAGTTTCGTCGAGTGTTAAATGAGAGCAACATATGTGTACTTTGGCACGAAATCAAAAAATGCACTACAGAGTATTCTTACATTTCAATATATTACATTGTTTGAATACCACGTTTATAGCCCTCCTCTCCTGGATATTTAATGATAACAATCGTGACACTCCTCAAATGTATGAATGACAAAGTGTAATATCAAATATGTGGTATAAATACTTAACATTCAAAATGATACAAACGCTTGAAAATTACGAATAGTATATAAAATCTAAGTTTTAACTCCCACAGTCTTATATATGTAGTTACAATAAAAAAGAGCAGTGAAAAAATAACTCTTTATCTAAAAAAATAAATCAGATTTTGATGAAAGATATATCGTGATATTCTAGCAACGTGTATCAGTAACTGGAGCATATTCTAAACGTATTGAACATTCTATGCGCACGGTCGAAGCATTTAATTGATCAATCAGAAGAAAGAATTTTACTAATTGACCAATCACAAAGAATGCTTCGAAGCATTTGTAGTATCACGTTGACCGTACCTTATATTGAATATTCTGTACATCATTTCAATTCTCCCGTTTCACGTTTTGATATAATAATAATTAATCTAACGATTACCTTTTTATGCATCTAACAATTAGAAGCTATACAAACGTTGGTCTGTAATTGTGTATAAAGTATGACATTTTAACAAAGGTAAAATTTTGCAGCAATTTTATGCACTCTCTTCTTGACACACTATACTATTAGTTTTTGTACAGACATAAATATACATATTCTCATAGAGCACAGAAGTTGTAGTAATATTTTTACAACATTGAATATTAAAGTGTAATCGTGAAAAAATTTTTTTGCAATATTCAGCAATGTTGCAGTAATTTTTTAAAGATATTATGAAAAATAATAAGCTATGCCTTAGTCGCGACCAATATGCGTCACTGCCACAAAATGGATGTGAATGACGGAATTCTTTTGTAAATAAAAACTTATATAAGATAGAATAAAAGGCGAAAAACTAGAAGATTTTTTTAGTTATATTTTAACAATTCTTTGAAAAGATGAGTACTCAAAATTGAATTTTAAGACAAAAGTAAATGAGATGTATTTTGACAATTTTTGGTTCTTCTGTATAAAAATTAATTTAAAAACTTATTTTATTCCTAAAAGTTATGTGTTAAAATATTTTAATATAATGCATTTAAAATATTATCAAAAACACTAACACATATTATAATGTAACATTATATTACTGCAACAATGAATTGTAATATTTAAAAAAACAGACATTTTACATTTGTTACATCATTATATAGCAGCAACATTTCGCAAAATTTTTACAATGTTACAATCTTGCAATAAAATACTTCTACAATCTTTTTGTGCTGTGTGGACTTTTTCATTTTATTTTATTTCCTAATTCACTAGAGACGTTCATTTTCCTCAGTTTCCGTATCGATTCCATCTTTCATCGTATCGTTTATCTGCTTTTCCTCTTCAGAAACAGTAGGCACTTTAGTATGAGTCGAATCGTTCCATGGCTGAATTTCCGCAGATCCAAATAGCCAAAAGAGGACTGTTGCTGATATAAATACTATCGCCGATATCCAAAACATTATACGCCATTCTTCCACGCCGTTCTACAATACAAAATACAATATTACTCTTGAGGCTTCCACGGGCACTTTCTATACAGAAATTATGCGTTTCGCAGATTGTCTCCGTGTCAATTTATTTTTAGAATGCCTACGTTTCATGAAGATTGCAGTTCACTTCATCTCGGCCTGCCTCGGAACAGCCTGATACTAAGGCTGTGTTCCCAAATTGACTGCCAGTACTGAAAATCTATAGTGCACGTAACGTAAACTGTAGTAATTTCAGTGCTGGCAGTAAATTTGGAACACAGCCTAAATATTGTTCCTTCAAGTGATTCCCTTTTCACAAAAAACAATTTATATAAAGGGAATTACACAAAGGAACAGCTCAGTATCAGGCTGCTCCTCGTCCTCACGAAATGAACTGCTGCAATGTTCATGAAACGTTGGTATTCTAACAATGAATTTGGACACGGAGATAACCTGCGAGAAACGCATAATTTCTGTACAAAATATAATATATTAATAAAGATAAATAAAATAAAAAATAATACAAAATAAGGTATCTACAATTATATATAACTTTTATATATAACAATTATATATAAATAACAAAAACGCACAAATACATAAAAATGTAAAAAATATATAAAATTATTTTATACACGCTTGTGGTGTATTTTTTAATAAACCACATTTTCACAAACTAGAAAACTTATTTGTAGTTTTAACATAATTTTGATATAAAATAACATACTCTTTCATTGGTTAAAGCGCCAATAATGGGTGGAATGATAAATCCGGGAAAACTACCGAATGTGTTCATAATTCCATATAAAGAACCGGCATAGTTTGGTGCCAAGTCTTGATGATTCTGTAAGCTGGTCTGGCAGGCGGCCCCATTGAAGGCCAACGCCAGTATTAACATTATTATCGCAGCTGTGGCATCACAACCTACGTATGTCATTGCTACCAGACAAATTGCAGGTCCCATGTGAGCTGTGAGTCATATTTATGAATTATCGGTTAAATAACAATTGTCTATATATGTGCATATATATATTTTAATAACTTGATTTCAAAATTACGACAAACTTAACTGTTTCAAATTACTTACAGAATAGCATAAATATTTTCCTTATCCAGCCTAAAGATAAAAAGTTCTTCCTTCGCACGTAATCGCCCGCTGCTGCAAATAATACTCCAGCACCTAGTCTAGCTATGTAAGGTAATCCAGTTATTGCGCCACCCTACACATAAAAATATTAGAAATGTCTTCAGTAATAATAAGGTAAAATGATGTTTTATAATTGAAACAATCTTTACGAAACAAAATAAAAAATACCGATTTCATATTGAAACCAAGGACTTCTAACGTGTATTTGGGTCCATTTGTAGCGATGAAATAAATACCCCACATGTTTGCAAAGTGGGCCCACAATAATACTAGGAACGGTGGAGATGTAGCGACTGCTTTCACTGGTAGTTGGACCTATATAAAAGATGCAAGCATTAGTTTATTTTATAATTATTTATTCTATTTTTTTATTCTTTACCATTTAATACTTTATTTAACGAAGAATGTATATATACTGAGTGTCTCAACCTTTTTTGCCAATCACTTTTGTATAGATAGAGCGGACACACGCACACGCGCGCACACACACACACACACACACACACATTCTTCATCAAATAAAGTATTAAATAATAAAAAAATAAAAAATAAAAGAAATAATTATTATATACGTCATACTTTTTGTTTCGAGACGGTAGTGCCTATTTGTTCCTTTATATACGTTTTTTCCTTTTCTGTAATACCAGGATGCAAATCCGGTGTATCATAAATTAGAAATACCCACAAAACATAAAAAACTAACATAAGCCCGCTTGTAACATAAAATGCAGCCTTCCATCCATAAGCACTGATCACCGCACCGCATAAAGCGAATGTTACCACGGTTCCAAAGGGACCGCCTTGAAAAAAGAAAAACAGTGTATGTTAATATATATTTTATCAAAACAAGTTTCTATTTTAAAGATAAAGAAATGAAGAAGAGAGTAATACCTTGCATAGTCCACACAAACATGCCCTTCTCACCAGGAGGCACCCATCTGGCAATCATCGCGTGGAGAGCAGGATAAACAGCGCCCTATAAATTAATATACTATAGTCTTGCTGAAAATTTACGTATCTCACTTCAAAATTTATATGATTTATATAATGATATTAAACATAATAATACACTTAGAAAAGTCATCTAGAGTGAGGTAACTTACTCCGAAAAATCCCATTACAAAACGAAGTGCAAAAACAAAACCATAGTGAACACTAGCAGCCCAAGGCATCAGAAGATTTAATACTGCGGGTATCAATGTGGCGAATCTAATGTCACAAACGTAAAGAATGAGTATAATAATTATAGATAGTTGATTAACGATAATTAATTTATTTCAATTATAATACTTACGCTACTACTTTAGAGCCTCCGTATTTTTCAGCTAAGAGTCCAGCCGGTACACTAGCGGGCAGGACACCATAAAAATAGCCAGATAGCAATAGACCTTGGATATGTTGATTCCATTCAAAACGCTCTCCAAACTAAAAAAAATATAAGAAAATTAACATACATTTATAATATTACGGAATATATATTTTCTGCAAAAAAAAAAAGAAAGATGGACTTCCGAAAAAGTGAACTCCTGATTTTGTTATCGATACTGCTGAATTTTGGTGTGCTGATTACGACCATAAAAATTGGTGACAAGGTCATTTTCAAGATCAATATGTAAAAAAATGTAAAAAAATGTTTTTTATAATTAACCCTGAAAATGATCTTGTCGGTAATTTTTATAATCATATTTGTAATCAG
>NW_017298213.1:1017726-1054124 GCF_001594075.2 Trachymyrmex cornetzi | reverse complement strand
GTGCTCGGTGCGGGCGCCGACTCTGATAAACTAATTATGTTGCATGTGTTAGAGTTAGCAACAAAATCGGAAATGGGATTATTTCGATAGTATACGTTACAAGGAACATTTTGATACCAAAAACTTCCGAGCAACAAATTCTTTAAACAATCTTTTAGTGTATAAAGTGCTCGGCGCGGGCGCCGACACCGATTAACTAATTATTTTGCATGTGTTAGAGTTAGCAACAAAATCGGAAATGGGTATATTTCGATAGTATACGTTACAAGGAACATTTTGGTACCAAAAATTTCCGAGCAACTAACTCTGTACATGTATCTTTTAATCGTGACGCTGCTACGCGTGACGATGTAATTTTGTTAATTTATGGATATTTATTTAACAATTGAATTTTTTTGATGTTTTTTTGCACTATTCTGGAGCAACAAAAAAGCAACAAAATGTGGAGTACTTGTTTTTTTGATATTGCAGCTATATATCCGTTTTTTGACTATGGGGGGGGGGTCCAGCTTTCCATTAAGCTGGACCTACTCATTTTTTATTTTTTTTTACTGCGGAACGGTTGGAGCAACAAAATTCTTTCTGGAGCAACAAATTAGCAACAAAAGAGCACTAAATTTTTCAATATATCCGGATCCGATTTGCGCTGGTGGGGGGTCCAGCTTAATAGGAGTAGTATTAATTGACAACAAAATCGAAGGTTTCACCTTTTCGGAAGTCTATCCTAAAAGAATTCTATTACATAAAGAAATATCTGTTAATAATGCTCGGAGTAAGCCATTATTTAAATGTATTACATTTGGTGCTGTAATATAATATATATTTAATTAATTATCTGAATCATTCACATCACGCATTTTAATATAATATTTGCAATATTCTTATCAATAATTACGTAGACTGACAATATATTCACGTGCAAATCTTGCGAATGTGTAGACTTACATCTTTAAGCGCGACACTCTTATTGCTTTTTATATTTGCTATATTGCAAGCTGGTCCGACGCCACCGTCTTTGCTTGTAGTGTTTACCATGGCGACAATAGATATAGATAAATTAGTACGAATGACGTAGGAGAACATACAAGCCAAGAACATCATTGCTCCGAGGATTCCTCTCCGAGGGATCTTCTCTGTAACACACGTGAATGCTTATTGTTATAAATAGTCAATTAAGATAATAATTATATCAGTTTACTAAATATAATATATTTCTTAACAATATAATAATAATGTATTAACAACTCATAATAGTAATTTAATAGACAATTCAATATATTTCAAAAACAATTTTTTTACAAACTTATAATTATTACTAAAATATATCAATTTCAATATTTGCTTACATTAAGGGGATCCTAAAGTTGTTTGTATTACCGGCTAAACTATATAATTTTTGTGTAACAATTACTTTTTTCGTCTCTTACTGATTTAAAAATCCTTTTCCAAGATTAAAATATACGTACTAATACGTGTCTGTGAGATGGAGTCTATGCTGAGAATGACAAAAAATTTCGAAATCGAAATCTTTACCATTTCTTAGTCCAATATGATGCTCCAGAACTGTCACGTCGCGTCGTGACAACATTTACTTCATGTAAAACTTATGCAATCTACTATACTTATGAAATAATAGTCCAAAGACTAGTAATTTGCATGAAGAAACAACGTGCAGATCTTAAAATTGAACTTACACTAATTAAAACGTAATTGTTACACGAAAATTTATGTTACGTGTGACATGCGTGAGTGAGATATAGGATGTGTCAATAATACGTAAATCGTCTGTGTGTAAGTACTATTTACAAAATGATTAATCGTCTTCAGGATCCCCTTAAGCTAACGAGACATTTAGAAGTTGTAAATAATTCTTGTATTATTTTAGTAAATTCTTGTATTATTTTAATTATTATTATTATTACTATTGCAATTAATAAACTTTTTGCAATATTTATTAATTGTTTTTATTAAAGTACTTGTGCATATTTCATGCCGGAATAATACAAGAATGATCATTGTATAACGCGAAGCACTTCTGTTCGCTCCACTAGAACGTGAAATCGAGAATGACCTTTGAACCGGCACATAATACCTAATAATCTTAAATAAAAAACGAACGATGATCTTCAACAATAAACATCTTGTTTCGTTAAGTACATAATATCCAACAAAAGTGCAGATACAATTTGCGTAATCGTTTTGCGATACATCATCATACTATTAAAAAAACAAGAACTTCATGTACAAAATAAAATTTAAAAAATATTTTCTAAGATACAACTTATACATGAAGATAATTTCTGTCATTTTTCATTAAATTATTGTAGTTTTAATATTATATAATAGTTAATATTATATAATAATAATTTCATTATTATCACATTATTATCTTTTCATTTATTATTAAAATTTTGTAATGTAACATATATATTCACTATCTTACCAAAACACATAGTTAATAATATGTTGTGTTTTAAACTACAAAACTAATTCAGATGCAACTCGTAAACAACCCTGACCATATTTCAAGGGAATCTCATTCAAGGTAAAGTATTGACGCATTACCTCAGAAGGTTACGGCATATACATGCCTGATCGAGCAATTTTACTTCTCTCTTGTATTAATGATAGCACATAGTTTTATTGAATTGCTGATAATTGCAAAATACGACATGAAAACAATAATATATAAAAATAAGATACTGCATATAAGAATTATTCATAGATTACGTAATTCGTTAAAAAATCAATTCTAAATAAAATTAAGTTTCTATTTACAGCATAATAATTGTTTCAATTAAATCAAGAATTAGAAGATAATACTTATAACTTTATTTATCATTGAAATAGGATTGCAAATGGATATTTTTTGCAATAAAAGAATCTTTAATTAAATTTGAACTAAATAATTATCACATTTTTAAATAAATTTTAACAAAAATTTGATTTATCTACTAAACTACTTTTGTATGATTAAAAATTTGTGATAAATTGTATCTTTTATCAATTTTTTGATTAAAGAATTAATTTACAATTTAATAAATTTGTAATTAATGATTTCCGCAATAGTTAATTAACAAGATATTAATTACTAAAAATTGCCAAATATTGATCTTGAATAATTTTTTACTCAAATACTATCAACTTTATAGAAAAGCTGCAAGATTCAAAAATCATTTATTTTCTTCTCATAAAGTTCTCAGAATTTTTTAATACCGTATTTTCTCATGTTGATAAAAATAAGAAAATGCAGTACTAAACGGTTAATAAAGAATTCTGAAAAAATTCTCAGAACTTTATGAGAAGAAAATAAATGGTTTTTGTCTCTTGCAGTTTTTCTGTAAAGTTGATAGTATTTGAGTAAAAAATTATTCAAGACCAATATTTTGCAATTTTTAGTAATTAATATCTTGTTAACTATTGCGCAAATTACAAAATGGTAGAAAACTTTTCGACTAGTCCGCTCTATCTACATAAAAGCGATTGGCAAAAACTTTCGGGACACCCTGTATATTATATAGTATAATACTATATACATGATGCGACTTTTAATTTTAAATCAATAACTGTTATTAAAAGATTAAACGCTTTACATTTATCATCCTGATATAAGCAATATATCTTTGGCATATGAATTATTTGCAGGCTAATCATTAGTTACAAATTTATTAAATTGTAAATTAATTCTTTAATCAAAAAATTGATAAAAGATAAAATTTATCACAAATTTTTAATCATACAAAAGTAGTTTAGTAAACAAATCAAATTTTTGTTAAAATTTATTTAAAAATGTGAATTACTTAATTCAAATTTAATTAAAAATTCTTTTATTGCAAAAAAATATCCATTTGCAATCTTATTTCAATGATAAATAAAATTATAAGTATTATCTTCTAATTCTTGATTTATTGAAACAATTATTATGCTGTAAATAGAAACTTAATTTTATTTAGAATTGATTTTTTAACGAATTACGTAATCTCTATGAATAATTTTTATATGCAGTATCTTATTTTTATATATTATTGTTTTCATGTCGTTTTAATTACTTCTGTAACATTTATATATATATCCTTTATATTATATTCTCTATATTCATTTGAACAACTACGCGCATGTTCAAAGGTCAGAGAACGACACGCGTTTAATGATCGATAAAAATAATGCGATATTGTATATTTATCACAACGATGTAATGACATGTACAAATATAATCGCAAGCTATGATTTAAATTATATCGAGTTGCATTTTTATAAAAAAAAGCAAGTGTGCAACATCATTATATAAGTATGCAACGTCATTATGCAAAACAATAATAAGACAAACAATATTTTAAATCACCATTCTCTAAATTGTATAATACTTTTTTGTACGATAATTAAATACGTACTGATAGATCATATATTACGCGAATCGCAATAATATTTATTCTCTCTCTCTTCCCCTCATTTACTCACAATTCACACAGAGATTTCATAAAAAATATATTTAGATACAAAATAGTTCGGATAGCCAGATCACGTTTACGACATAGCGTTCCAGGTAATTTCCTACGCATTAAACACAAGTCATCTATCTCATTAACATGTGGTTCGCACAGCTGTGAATATATGTGTCCAATATCTATTGTCCCAACTATTATATTAAAAAGAAACCTTAAACAAAATTAAAAATGTTCTATGTATAGGAAGCCAAATTTTCTTATCCAGATAAATAATATTTTTAAATAATTTTAATTAAAAATTATTTAAAATGTTAGGAAATATATAATGTTAAGAAATGAAGAAAACGAAGAACAGTATTTTTCGATAATTATTCGGATTAACGGACATCGCGCCGATGACTTTGACCTTGACATATGTTATCAAGGTCATGTCATGACTATGAGCAATATTCAAAAGGTTTTAGGTGGCGGTCACCATTCATTCAAAAGTTATTAACAAATATAGTTTAAAAAATGATGACTTATTTCTGCTATATAATGACAGGCATATGACTTTCCATGCAAAGGGAGGTTCACTCCATCTCCTTCCCTGTTTAGGAAAAAATCGGTCGCCCCTTGGCAGTCGTACGCCCTTAGTCAGGAAGTGTATAAGGTAGTTTTTAATATTGAATATGATAGAAATAAGATATTGTTTTTTAAACTTTATTGTTAATTTCTTTTAAACGAACAGCGACCGTCACTTAAAATTTTTTGAAAATCACTCAAGATCATGACCTTGATAACATATATTAAGGTCAAGGTCAGCGCGGTTTTTCTTATAAATAATTTACTACTGAAAATAAAATAAAAATAACGAATTTTCATTCACAAATTTAATTGTCAAAGAATTCAAGCACTAATAACGAGAGAATTATAATGATTTTTTTATAGATTTTTCCTAAATACCCAAATTGACTTTCTAAACCTGCATTATCTGTTTCTCAAAGAAAAATTATTAAAGATTTAGATTGGTGTTTCTACTATACTTTGTACAGCCTGCACATCGATCAACTTCGATAAATTGTATGTATTAAATATTGATTCGTATTACATATATATATATATATATCTTTTTTTTAAACAGACTGTGCCAGCATTGGATAAACGTGGACGAGCAACTAGCCTATTCCATAAGTCTATTTTTACTAAGTGAACGGCACGAAATAGCAGCTTGAGTTACAGTACGAAATTGAAGACTTGGATAGAAACGCTTGGATAAAACACCGTCGTAAAAATACTAATGCGTTACACGTGACAGGTTAATACGATGCGCAATGTTTGCTAATTTGAATTTTCATTGGATCGAACGACATGTCGCAAAGTCATGAGTATCGCCTGATGTTGTGCATTGGCTCCCTGAAATCTTTGTATGAATGTGCACGCACGCGATTATGTAATGCTTATCATTTCAAATTATCCTTATCATATAGGAAGTTTTTGTAATTAACAGAGTAATGTAAATTTGCATACTGCATAATTATGTTTATGAAAATTACTTTACAGAGCCTTTACCGAGAGAAATATACATTCTTTTTTGCTAAAATATATTGATATATAAATAAAAACACGTATATCTTATATTTTAAAAAATATTGATACACGAAATGAGTTGTAATTTCGTTTTAACTATGGCAATTGTGATTTTCCATCACACTCACTGACAACCAAGTCAATTATTTGAATTATTATTCATATTCTATATTTAACTATATAAAAGCATATATGAGTAACTTTGAAATTTATTTACTGACGTCCACGAAATACTTTGCCAATATACATATATTGGCAAAGATATTTGAATACTGACCTATCGTAACATTTAACATGGAAAACTTGAAATTGATATAATTTAAATAATATTACAGATACTGAATACACACACATGTCCCTTGATAGATTGACATAATTTCTACATATGTAAAAGTAGTATTACGACTTTATTAATACATTATACATTTGCATTTATAATATAGAATATGGTATTTACGGAATCAATATACAGTTATAAATATTGGAATAATAGGGCCTCAATTTCCAAGAAACTTTATATTTAATTGAAAATAATAAATTAGTACATATCTAACCTAATCTAAAGAATGATATAATAGAATAATAAAAATAAAAATTGATACAACTAAAAATACCATTGTAAAGCAACAAAGATGTAAGACAATAAGAAGCAATGCCTATCGCTTGTTATTGAAAAACGTAACATTAGATCAAATCACAGCTCATTATGCAGTTAATAATCATCAGTCAGCACTTACCATTGAACTTCCGGAAGAGAGCCATTTTCGCTATTTGCTGCGAATGTACGTCGCAAACGTGTTATCAATGTGAGGACGCTAGATGCTGCCAGATGCTGCGCACACGGTGCTAACGAGCAGAAAGAAAGATTCTCACGTTCGATTCTTTAACGCTACCAAGCGCGAATTCTCATCGATCGGCAGTCGACTTCGCGACTGAGCTGAGATCAATTCGCTTTCCGCTTTTCGATGTTCAATCACTTCACTGTCGACAGCGTTGCGTCATATCATCCCGCGGGTTTTGAAGTCAGTGGTGACGCTTCTCCACCTTTGCTATATCTCCACGTTTGACGTCGACACACTCGACACGGTCCTCCGGGATACTTCGGTCACGAGGATGTCTGAAAAACACGCGGCATCCGCCGTTACGCTCGCATCACGTACACCAACCGCGATTTCTATATTTAAATTACGATATCGAAGTCCGGGGTTGTGCAATATTGTGTCGCATAACCACGTGTTGGACTGAGGAAGAGTGACAAAGTGAACTTTAAACTGGAGCAGGCGCGAACCCAAGGAACTTAATCGATCTTATGAGTTTAATTGTCAATTTATCAAGGAAAGATAAAAAATTATTTTTTTTTTACGAGAATTATGTTTGAAGAAAAATTTTTTTACAAGAATTATGTAACAGAAACTAGTCTTTTCGTTCTTGCTTGCAATCAATAAATTAATTTTTTTCTATTGTTTTAGATGATACTGTTTATTTTCTAAAATTTTATGAAAAAGTAAATTTGATACTAAAACTTTTATCAATTGTACTGTACGATAAAATAATTACCAAGAGTAAAGAGTAAATAATAACTCCTGAGATCTGTTGAAAGAATGAAAAAAACTCTAATCATAATTTTAGACACATCAAAATTGTTATTCATGAAACATTAATAGAATTAGATATGCGACGCATATAGATATTAATTTACAATTTTAAATATAATATATATTGTATTTTTTTCATTGAAGATGATTTTATTCAAGGTTGAAACATTTAAATTTCATATGTACAGGGTGTTACAGATACATACTAGGCAGTACGACGGGTTGCGCGTTATAAAGTCACTGTCATTTTCTATTAAACCACGCTTGGCCATGCAAAGTTTGCCACGCAACCCGTCGTACTGCCTAGTATGTATCTGTAACACCCTGTACTTATAATTTACATATAATGTGAATAATAATTGGCTAATAATAATTGGCTAGGTCTAATAGTCCGTTTTATTTCTTATATTATATTTAAATTCTTTAATAATTGTTTTCTTATCAATGGATTTTTTAGCACGGAAGAGAGATAAAGCTATAGAATCCAGATACGCAAGATCTTCAATGCTTCTATTAAGAGTCAGGACAAATTAATTGATTTATGGGAGAATAAAAGTCGCAAAATTAATAAAACTAAATTGATAAATTTAGCTTCACGTGAGAGATATAAAAAAAGAGCAAGAATTAAATAAAGATTTAAGTAATTTAAATACATAATGTTTTTATCTATGTTTGTATTCTAATTAGTTCTAAGAACGCATTCTAATTTTAAACTACAATATTAAAATAAAGTTTTTACTTTCTTTTTTGCAATTTATATCTTTATTTTTACCTTCTATTCTTTTACAGTATTAAGATTAATCAACGTTTTAATCTTTCGTATATAAATTCGTAAATTTTTAATAGAATTTATCGTCTTCATATTAGCATTTATTTGTAATATCCTACATTTAATCCGGCACAATACTAGAATTACTCGAACTTGCGCAATGCTATATGTAATGCATTTACGGAATACTTGAGAATCGATTGTAGATTTTGAGAAATTACGAGTTGCTAATAAATTTATTTAATTAGTAAGTTGAGAAATTTTAAAAAGGTACATTAATTGGAATTAGCGAATGTGTTTAAAACTATTGCTTTGTTGATTATTATAATATAAAGAAAATAATGTATGGACAAACACTGAAAATTATTTCAAACATAAATTTAATACTCAGTAAGGACAAGATTGTTAAATTTTTCTAAACTTACTTGTTGGTTTATAAAAAAAATTATATTATAGTTCGTGTACACAAAATAAATCGTAAGGCATTACGAAAATATTTAAAAAATTGAAGTTTAAATCACACAAACCACGTAATTATGTGTCACATTAGGCAATATTGACATAAGTGATACGGAAAAATGCGATAAGTTTGCCAAATTTGTCATTCTTCGATAGACCTCGAATACAATACCCTCAAAACATTTATGTAGGGTTTTCTTTTCATTGACACTACACTTTTAACACTAAATCTCTTTATCTCATTTTTAATCTTTTGTTTAACAATCATATATCAGATACGAGATAAGAAAAACATAATACAAGCGAATTATCTACTGAGCGCTGTGTAATGTCATACAGGAATACGAATCCTCGTCTTTAATTACAATCGTGTAAACAATTATAAGAAGTGCCACGTATGGAGTAGCTAGTTATTATAAAGTAGGTAATTATTAATATCTATATATAACTACTAATATACTATATTTACAAAACAATAATTTGCAAATTTTAATTCGTATATTTTAATTCGTACGTTGTAAATAAAGAATAGCTATTTCAACTATTGTAATCGTTCATTATCATTTATTAATTTCAATATTCTTTTTTTTATTCCATTAATTCTTTGTGTGGATCACAAATAAAATTAGCATTTAAAAAATATAAATTACTTAAATTTAAATCTAATAAATTTGAAAAAGAAAAAAACGTATAATTTTAAATTTAAAAAAATAAATTCAAATTTATTCTTTTACAAGTTCCTTGAAGACTAGATAATATTTGCAAATTTTTCTATTATCGAACATCTCCCACTAACCGCTGTGTCTGTGTTTGGTATTTCTATTATCAATGAGAGAAAGCACTTTACTTCAAATTATCTTAACAGGATACTTCCGGATACAGATTTTACATTCACAAACATTATTCAAGTTGCAAATGTGTGAATCACTTCAATTACGTATCTACGGACGGTTGATAAAGTTAATCACAACTCGCTGATTCCATGACACGTTATGACACTCGTCACACAACTGTCTATATTGTCAGATATTTTTGCAAAAGTGAATTATTTCAATCAGGTAAGAAAAACTATTGATCGAACTATGACAGATACTTCTACAACCGCGCCAGTTGCAACAATTTTCGAATTTTCCTCAAAGAGTCATGTTAGATATTTCAAGAATTGTTCAAGCTTCCGCTTCTATGAAACGCAATTATACGCGATCTTATCTAATTTACACAATGAGCGTACAATTGCAAGAGATGATACATCAGTCGTACGTTTTAATTATGTATATAACAATTATTTAAAAAATTATAGAAAAAATATAAAAATCGAATGATAAAATTCGCGTCAAAATTCAATAATTTTGTAATTTTAATTTATAAATAAATATAAATTTTGGTATTTTTCGTGATACATGTTCTTAAAAAGAAACAGATTTATTGTTTTCTTTTAAAATAATTTATCAGTATTTTCGTAAAAAAATTTTATATTTATAATTTATATATGTATAAGGCAAAATTTGATTATAATTTTATTACATTAACAATTTTCCCGTTATTCCCGTTATTGCTTTCCCCCGAAATAATATTCTGTATTCTTTAGTCTTCTACTTTTTTGAAAAAAGTCCCATTAATATCGAAAACGTCACATTTGCAATTCTGGCTAAAATTATATGATATCGTACAGAGGCATGGCCTTCATTACGTCACAGATAAACGGCAACAGGTATAATTACATGTAAGATAAATTTATATAATATATACGCGTAATAATTTATTTCCGACAATTTTTGTAATACTGAGGAAGGTCTAATTTAAGACTGAACCGTCTATTTTATTGTAATATTTCAAATACAAATATTTTTAAGCCATCCACATCTGGCGTTCGTGGTGTATGCCTTCTTAATTATATTGTTTTACCACGGTATAATCTATTTTGTTTATAAATTTATATACTCGAGCACATTTTCATTATGATATTTATGAATAGTCTGACAACAGATTGATAAGTCACACCTCTTTTATGACATGCGTTTTCTGAATTTGGCAGTTGTCTTTCTAATTTTGTTCATATAGAACGTAGTACACATTGTTACTTATGTCGATTTACACTGCAAAACCGGACATGTCAATGCAGCGGTAAACATCACGTCATCAAATGACGGTTTGATTTATTGTTAAAGTCACATTGAAGAAAATCATCTTTTTTTCAACTACAAACTTATCATTTCTTTCACAGACGTCATTAATCGTCGCGATTTTATTGCTGTATAATTATTCAATAAATCTTTCTTATTCGATATATATTAATTCTTGTATTTACTTTATTATAAATAATAATTGAATTATATTAAATATTTATTACAATTATGTTATATAAGTTGTATGCAATATTATATTATTCTAAATATTTTTATTAAAGAAGCTAAATGCTTTTGATTCAATAGCAATTAAAATTTCTTTGAGACGACAGCTCTAATACCGCCCTAAACAGCACCGCTTTGAAATGACCAAATAATTCTTTCGTCGCCAAGGGCAATAACGATTGAATACAATGACCTGCTGACGTCGCGGCAATAAGCTGTAAAAGGCTTTCATTTACGAGTCGGCGGCGACTCGAAGACGATCTTGAATAGGATCAACTTCGATCTTATTAACCCACGACTTATAACCGATTTTCTCCTTTATCCCATACTTGTCGCCGGTGGGAAAATTGCGCGCGAAACCGACTTTATAAGGATCGATAAAGGCACGGCTATCTAGCAGGACGCGCGGCCGAAGCAAAAAACACTGCCACGTGTATTTCGGTATGAGATGCGTACCTGGGAATCTGATTAACCACGAGCGAATATGTCGTCGGTGACGTTGATGCTGAGATTTTCGCGAACGCGTTTCTTTCGTTACTGAATGATCTCAATCGCGTTCTTCACCATGGACCCGACGGGTAACGACACAAACGTTCGGAGCTCAGAGCACGACTGAACACCACTGAACACAACTGAAGTGACGGGAGTTGGGACTGTTGGGAGTTATTGGTGCCCTACTGCCACTCGCACTTCGCGGTTGCCACTTACTTCCTTTAATTGAGTATTGCTCACAGCACGAATAGCGCACAGTGGAGAATGACATCGAATATTGAATTTGTTCGTCTTAGGGGCCGATTCTGTAACTCTTAACGACAGTCGTTGATGTCGTTGCGCAGATATTATGTAGAGTAAAAAAGCTGCGCAACGACATCAACGATTGTCGTTAAGAGTTACAGAATCGGCCCCTTAATATACGTAGTCATAACGATATTTTATTATATCATAAAAAGAGTTGTAATATGATTATAAATTATAATTATAAATTGTGTATCATACATATAATTTATAAATAATATCCGACTATTGTATAGAATATTTAATATAAGTAAAAAGGAGCCTGGTTTTGATGCCTTTTTTACTGTATGGTAATATATTTATGATACATTTTAATAATGCTAAAAATATATATACATGCATATGTGTACTAGACAATATATAGTAGTTAAGATATAAAGATAAATAATATTTTGGAAATATTTTTGTCACAACACTGTACTGAATAAAATAAAGAAGCGTCAATTCAAGAAAGTGACTGTAAATATAGATTTTGTAAAATTGTAGATATATGTATATTATACATATCGTAAAAATTTCTCATACTGGGTGCTAAACTGTTTTGATACAGCATTGGTCGGTGTACTTGATGTCGTGAGGAATGTTCCATCCACGCATGCGTCAACAGTAGCAGCTATTATATAGATGCATTGGAACGGTCGGAATCCGTGATCAAATGGAACTTATTCAGTAGATAACGTAGATTACACATAAAATATATTGCTTGATGTGTTTTTAGTTAAAATAAATGTTTCATTTAGCATATTCTTTCGTATATTTCTTGTACTACTGATTGTGAGAATGAAGTAAGCATACATTCATATTTCGAAAAAAAGATAAAAAAGAACGAGAGAAGAAATGATAATTATGAATTACTATCACATTAGAAGGCTACGAGCCAAAAATTAAAATATAACGTTGGTAACGGTAATAAGAATATAAATATATCAACGCAAGTTTAGCATATAATTAGTCGCAACAAGTAACAACAGAGTAATAAAAGAAAAATGTAAAAATATATATGATATCATACGTTTCAACCTCGATCGGGTCATTCTCAATGTTATAATACAAGAATATTTCGTTGAGTCGAAGAAAACAAAGAATTTGATCGCATGTTAATATATCCGAATCACACTGTAGTGTTCCATAAAAATGAATATTCGTCAGATCTTGAGAAATTCAAATATCGAAAGTTCCATTTGTTGTAACCACATATATTGTTTCTCTAAAATAGTTGCAAATTATAGTAGATATAATATCTCATATAGATATTGCTTTATAAAATTAATTACAATTAAATTATACACCAATCACAGAGATATTATATTAAAACATTTCATTTAGTACAATAAATAAAATACCTTCATATTGATGGTCCCTTTCACAAATTACAATAAAATTTTTTGAAACAATTATAAGCAAAAACGACCGGAATTAAATTTGTTGTTAACACGTCAATGCCTTCAGTCGTTATGACATTCAAAGAATTATACACGATATTGTCAAAACGAACAATTTTTAAAAAAACATGGAGGGGGGGAAAATTTTGTTAACATTACATTGGAGGAAATTCCTCCAATGTAATTTTTGTCTCACTGGATATAAACTCCCATTGATTCTGGTAAAGCTTCCGTATCATTTTGTCTATTAATGCCTTGTCTTTGCATTTTTATATGTATCATTTCAGATATTAATCTTTTATTATAAGAAGCCTCTTTGTCCAAAATTTCGACTTCATTCCATTTAAAATTGTGGTTTGAATTCATGCGATGATCTGATATAACGGATGGTGAACGGATGGTGATAATTATGAAGAATTTTGTTTTTTTTAGTTAAAAGAATCATGTTCCATATAACACACATATATTGTTAATATATGTTAATCTTTATATGAGAGACAGGAAAATCATCGATCATAGTATGTAGCGTTGAAATAATGTTATATATTTTGAGGTAAGAAATACACAGAATTAATAATGAATTATAATAAATCTTATTCAAAGAAACTCCAGGCAATAAAAAGTGTCTAAAATCGGATCATAAGACATTTTTTGCTAAAAATTTTGTAAAAGACAACTTAAAGACGTCTTATGTCACAATTTTAGACTTCGTGTTGTCTGGAAAGCTATAAAATTTTAAAAATAGACTTCTGCCTCTTCTAAAAGTTAAATAAAAAAATTAATGTAAAACTTTTTTTAAATTGGCAGAAGAAATTACATGCTGGAAAATGCTTCCATATAAAGAAACGAGATACCTAATATATGTAGTAGGTAAGAATGGAATATTGAATGAGTATAACTTTGATAATGCAATTTTATTTTTCCTAAATAGCTGAACGGAATAATAAACGGTGTATTTATATATGAAACTTATCTATCATATTATGTACACAATACTTTGGCATAGTGCGCATTCAGTAAATCCATGGTTATTGCACGGATACTTTTACGTTTAAATACTCAGGTATTTAATATTTGATTGAAAAATATTTAAGTACGCCGAGAATTTTTCTAATTGGTATTAAAATATCCGAGCGATATATCTCTTCAAGTTCCATATCTTTTTTTAATTTAGCGTCCTAGAAATAAAAAATGCAATATAATTTAAAGATAATGTTAAATATATATACTTATATATTGATTTGAGTAAAAAGTTTATTCTGCTTTTTAGAATGAAATAAAATATAATTTTTTTTAAACAACAAAATAAATTTTATTAATTATCTTATTTGATAGAGAGTATAGTTTTAGCTCTTTAAGAATTTGTTTTTTTAATTGTGGCACGATGATTTTTAACGAAGTTAGGAACAATCAGAGTCAGAATACTCTTTATATAATCCACAAGTAACTCAGTATAACAAAATCGTAGGATCATTTTTTAATAATTTTTTAGGGAAAACTTTAAGCTTTTTCGTTAGATATTCGAAAATTTTTGCAAATTTTTTTTGGGCACGTAACAGACCCACAATGTGAGAAGAACATTTTCCATTTTTTCAGCTCGTAGTTATTTACACACATGTAAAAATTACTCAACTCACATAACTTAGAAAATATAGTGACCTTTTGAAAGTAAAGATTTCAAAATTTAAAATTTAAAGTTCTTTTCTTTTTTTGGTTTAAATTTTGTTCATTTTTATCGAAAATGTTGTGTGTACAATATTTGCCATAAAAGTACGGAATTAGTTTTTACTCAATCCAATATATTTCTAAATTATTTCCGCTGCTTGAGAATTTGCTTAAAAAATAGCAACATACACAAAGTCATTACAAATTAAATACCTAACGTTTTGAGTAATTATTTATAGCAATTTTTTAGTAATTGTTACTTTAGACAGAATTAATATACATATATATATATATAGTTATACCCTTAAAATTGAAAGGCAAATTTTTAAGAAATAAAAAATTACAACCTAAGATAAAGTAATGTCACAAATCATACTTTGTTTTAATCATAACAAGTTGGACCGATCTCAATAGAAAAACTCTGTTCGGGTTTTCCGATATCTCGCAGAGCCACGTCTAATATAGGAAGTCTTACAGGTTTATCCGTTTCGTACGAGACAACAGTTTTACCCCAGTTGTTTCGATAGACCTATGAATTAATAAATATACAAATAAATTAGAGTACAAAATACATATAAAACTATTTTAAAAATATAATATTGTCTTGTGTGTGTATGTATATTTTGTTTATTTCCTACGTGTATATTTAGTGTTCTTAAAAACAGGGATGGCAAGTAACTCGTTGCTTGTAACGAAATTACAGTTAGAGTTACTTTTTTTCAGTAACTGTAACTTAGTTATTTTCTTTCCATCTGTAATTATAACTTAACTTAGTTACATCTTTTAAGTAACGTTTCTGAATACAGCCTTAATGGTATCGATACTACTAGTAAAAATTCCGATGAAAAAAGTACCTTAAAGTTACTTTTTCAGTAATTGTAACTGTAACGAATTACTTTTCAGAATCAATAACTTGTAACGGTAATTAATTACTTTTTGAAAGAGAAAAACTGTAACTGTAATTAATTACTTTTACTGTAATTAATAACTTTCCCATCCCTGTTTAAATTCGAGTGTGGAATTCAACACCCACAGGAGCTCTGGGCTCTGGATGTGGAAAGCTCCATACCCTCCATAAAAAAGTCTCCGTCTATGACAAATAGACTGGTAATGTTAAAATTATTGCGCTCGAAAATTGACTTACCCTGCATTCATCCATTATCATTTCATATCTAAGACGCTGATTACCTCGTGGTGTCAATTCAACATCGTTCCAAGCTAAAAGCTTCAAGCCTCTTTTGTACGTTTTCTTTTCGTAATCAAAGTAAGCCACGCTATTTTTACAATGATACGTGATGTTCTGATTCGCATGTTTCGAGAGCAATTGCAAGAAACCGATTTGATTACTATCTGCCTTGTATGTAATCTGAATGAAATAATTAAATTTATTTTATAATCATTATTTATCTAGTAAAAAAAAATGCGTTGTATATTTTTTGTTGCAACAATTAACACAAGTGGAATTAGAGGTAATATAAAGAATATAATACAACCTTCATGCCGTTATCTATCTCGCTCAACCAGGTTTCCTGTTGATCAGTGATATGAATGATCTCTGGTGAACGCGATGGATTTGGTAAAATGCAAGTTGCACGTTTCTCGGCATCACAATATACTAAGATCGCGTCTCGAATATCTCCTTCGTTTGGATCAATCCAATACTCGCCTGTTAATGCACAAATTTATTTAAGTACTCAAATATAAAATGTGTATTGATACTATACATTTGTCACTCTTAATATTGGCTTTTCAATTAAAACTTTTTTTAACTTAGATTTTTCCTAAAAAGAAATTTAATTAATTTTATATATCTAATATTATTTTATATAATTTTAAATATTTTATTTTTATTATTGAAAAAAATAAAGTTTAAAAATCAAAATAAACA
Source organism: Trachymyrmex cornetzi (assembly GCF_001594075.2). Lineage (NCBI taxonomy): Eukaryota > Metazoa > Arthropoda > Insecta > Hymenoptera > Formicidae > Trachymyrmex > Trachymyrmex cornetzi. The sequence goes on along the minus strand of NW_017298213.1, from coordinate 1,037,206 downwards.
TAAAGAATAGTTATGATCGTAACTGTGATTGTTAAGATTTACCAGATAATTTGTCCGGGTAAGCAACAAATAGATCTCGACAAGTTTTAGCAGGCGAATTCTTTTCACCATCCGGTTTCATTAATTTTTGAAACGACGATTTTAAATTTTCGTACGCTTTCAAAAGTAATTCTCTTCGTTCCTTTTCAGTGATATCTTTACTAAATATTCTTGGTGGTTCATCTCCAAGTGGATCTGGTCCTTTGGTTTGGCCTTGTCCTATACAATAAATAATTTTTTAACACACACTATTTGACTATAATAATTTATAATTTAAATAAAAGTAAATTTTTTCATTAAATTATTTTTAATATATTAAAAATTTAAATAATATAAAAAAATCTAAATAAATTTAAACATACATTTAAATTTATTTAGATGATGTTCTGGATATCCTTTAGAAGTTTTTTATATGATGTCCGTGGAGTTAATTTTTTTATAAATATAGTAAAATTTGGACTAATTACAGCCATACCTATAAATGCTGCTAAAGACGCCGCATCGTAACCGAAACCCACTTCTCCAGGAGGACCAGGTGGCCCAGGAGGTCCTGGAAGACCCGGTGATCCTTGGCGACCTTCTTCCCCAGATGGACCTCTTGATCCAGGATTTCCTACAGGTCCGATAGGACCTGGATTGCCTTCTCGTCCAGGATTACCTCTAATACCTGGTTCTCCATCTTTACCGGGAAGCCCTGGTAGACCAGGTATACCTTTTTCTCCTACTAAACCAGGAGACCCGGGTAATCCTTGTAAACCAGTAAATCCCCGATGTCCTTTAGCTCCTTTTTGTCCCTCTTCTCCGCGATCCCCCTTTATACCTTCAAGACCTGCTGGGCCAGGTTTTCCTCGTGGTCCCTGAAAATATTAGAACATATATGTATGTATGCTCAAGATGAAATTCTTATATAAATTATATCAAATATATATAAATTATATATAAATATAAATAATTACAAGAATTTAATTTTTAAAAACCAATTTATATAAGTGTGTGTGTGTGTGTGTGTGTGTATGTATAAAATTAATTTAATTTAATTTAATATTTTTAATTTAAGAATACAATAAAAAATGGATAATAAGAGCACATACACAGCGTGGATCTTAGTATTATTTTTTAAAAATAAGCGTATAATTGTGTAATGTGTTCCTTTATTAAATTTGACTTCCTACATATGGAATAACTAAATGAAATTTGTGAAGAATAAGGTCAGTCATTTGGCTTTGTAACGGAGAGATTTAATGCCTTTCCCAACCAGAAAGTTTGGAAATTGCTCACCCTCAGTCGTAAATGGATTGGAATTCCAACATTATTGTATTTGAATCAAAATATCTTCGATAACATTCATGTATTCACTGATGATGGTTTGAAGGAAACCGAAACGTACGAATAATACGGATAATATGGTACAGATATAATTATTGAACATTTATATATTATGTAGAAATTCTTGTGTTAATTATATAGAAATTGGTGTACTAAGATCCACGCTGTGTATATGCTCTTATTGTTCATTTTTTATTGTATTCTTTAATATTAAGATTTATAATTTATTAATTTTTAATTTTAATTTATTCCAAGCTTATTAGAGTTACATTAATTTAGTTGAAAGCCCATTACCTGTGGACCTTCTACACCTTGCGGTCCTGTTTCACCTTTCGGACCACGTTCTCCAATAAGTCCGGTAGGTCCGGTGGGCCCAGGTGGTCCCTATTAAAAGGAAAGGAATAAAAATTATTACTGATAATTATTATTACTTTATTATATTTATACAAAGAAAGATAAAACAAAAGTTGTACAGGTAATCCAGAAGGACCTGATGGTCCTACAGCACCAGGTACTCCAGGTGGTCCCTTATCACCTGGTCGGCCTCCTATACCTGGTGGTCCTGGTTTTCCAGTTGGTCCTTCCGGTCCTATTTCTCCTGTGTGACCTGGAGCACCTGGAGAACCTATTAATCCAGGAGGTCCGGGAGGACCTTCCGCTCCTGTTTTTCCAGGTTGTCCTATTTCACCCTGTAATAAAAATAAATTATTTTGTATTAAACTATTCAAGTGGAAAAATTTAGCAATTATATACAATATAATAATTATAAATATACACATATATAATACAATAAAAATATAAGTAATTACAAGTATAATAAAAAAAATAGTTAAAGGTCGTTTGAAAAGTTCTGAGCCTCAACATAAAAATGGCATTACTCATCGAAACCCATTCTGGTACTATAATCGTACATGTTTTGCAAGATACTTGTGAAAGTTGTAGCCATTTTGGACGCTCAGTTGTTGTTTGAGAGTCATTTGTGCTAGCTGATGTCAGTGTTTTTGTAAAAATAGAAAACATCGAATATCGACAATCGCCATAACAGAAATTTACGAATTGCGGTTCGAATTAATTAACTACCCACCGTATTCACCAGATCTGATCCCCAACGACTCTTTCCTGTTTCCTAGACTCAAAATTAGACTCGGAGAATAGAAGATTTTCATCAAACGAAAACACATGGCATTGACTGGCACGAATGATGTTAAAACAACACCTGAGCGGCCAAAATGGCTACAATTTTCACAGGTACCTTGCAAAACATGTACGATTGTAGTACCAGAATGAGTTTTGATGAGTAATGCCATTTTCATGTTGAGGTTCAAAACTTTTCAAACGACCCTCATATAACTACATAATAAGAAATAAAAGCTTTAACGATCAAAGCTGGATTTTCAATGGTTAAATAATTCGATATTATCTCTCATACGTCATCATGACTATTGCGCGCTGAATCTTCCGCTTGCCGGACAAATGTCCTCACAGATTATCAAATCTCGGTGCCTAAGGATATTCATCCGGCAAGCGGGAGATTCGGGTTCGATTCCCAGTCGAAGTAGTATTTTTCGCAGTAAAATTATTTACAGATTTTAATTTATCAGCATTATTAAAATCTTTCCAAGATGCTTATGAGCATTAAATTATGATATTACTACTATAGTTCTGTCAAAATTGCGTTTTAAAAATCCGAAAAATTAATTTGGCGCGCAATTTTTATGATGACATATGTAGTATTAAATTATTTGAACACTTAACAGCTTCGGAATAAACTTCCGAAAACACCCGATTTTCAAATCTTTGTGTCCATGAAAATCCATTTAAGGGCATCCATTTGAACGTCTGACGTTTTCGGAAGTTCACCCCAGTTTCGACCATTAAAGATTTTTATTTCCTATTGGTTATGTATTCACATGTACGGTCCAATAAGTTTCTTTCTTTAAGTGTAACTATATATTTTTATTTACGGGAGCTCCGCGTAACCCTCTGTTCCCTATAGGACCAGGGGAACCAAGTAGGCCCGGTAAACCTCTTTCACCAGGCGGACCTTGAGGTCCTTGAGAACCTGTCAGTCCTTGGGAGCCTGGGGATCCACTTTCGCCTTTAATTCCATCGATTCCAGGTAGACCAGGGTTACCGATTGGACCTGGATTTCCAGGACGTCCAGTATCGCCCGCATCACCTTTGATACCAGGCAATCCAGAAGCACCAGGTGGTCCTATATTTCCTGGTGGCCCCTGTAATATTTTTAGTAATATTTTTAATAATCCAATGCTTTATTTACTCTTTTATCTCCGATGCTCTAATTATTTCACAATATGCTTTGTGTGTGTGTGTGTGTGTGTGTGTACATCTGTTTATTAAAATTTAGTATGATTCATGGAGATTAATGACTTACTGATGGTCCAACATGTCCTATAATACCAGGTGGGCCCATTAAACCGGGTTCACCTCGTACACCAGGATCACCTCTGATTCCCTTAGCACCAGTAATTCCAATAGGTCCAGGTGCTCCAATCTCGCCGCGACTGCCTGTTAATCAATTCATATATAATAAAAACTTTTATTAATTTGAACCCATGCTGTCGATTGAGTCTACTCAGAATTTGATGCCTCCACTCATAATAAATAATTGTTCCCACTATGTGATGTCCTCCTTTGTACACGTTGGTATAAACTATACTTTTTCATATATCTTCAAATTTCGCTAATAATAATTAAATCGGTCACTTTAATATGAATTACCCTTATAGTTTATAATAGTATGTAGTCTATAGTAAATAATACATAGCAATTATATTATATATAATAAAAACATAAAATATTTCATAAATCACAATTACGTCAGTTATTATTAACAGTTTAGAACTATTTATTATTTGTTTATTACCAGCTAGTCCCGGATTTCCTTGTTCTCCCTTTAAACCCGGATATCCACGATCACCTTTCAGACCCGGAAGTCCGATTAACCCTTGTGGGCCTGGAAAACCTTGCGAGCCCTGTAATCCATGAGGTCCTCTTTCTCCTGGATTACCAGGAGCTCCGGGCTCGCCAATGAGACCAGGAGGACCTGGATCACCTCGTTCAGCTGGTTCTCCAGGAGAGCCAGGAGGTCCAACTTCTCCTTGTGGACCACGCTCTCCAATATGTCCTATAATATTTAAATAAAAAAGTATTAATGTTTTTAAAAAATACTTTTTAATGAAATATGATTACATTATTATTAGCACTAAAAATTATTAAATTGTTTGTCAATTTAGTATGTGATATTTTACTACTCTAGTTCTCTGTTCTGTTCATGACTATGTTTTAAAACTGAAAAAGATTTCGGCGCACGATTTGCAAAATTATTTACGTATATAAATTCATACATAAACATTTGATCATTAAGATCTGCTACAACCCCGAACAATAGCAAATTCTCTTATTTAATTAGATTTATTCTCATTGGTCTATTTCAAATTGTAATTGTTTATATTTTAAAATTAATCTAAATGACATAAAAAAACAATGCTACCTGAGGGACCTTCGGGGCCGATTGGTCCGATTGTGCCCCTTTCTCCTTTCTGTCCAGATTCTCCGGGTAATCCTCTCGCGCCAGGAAGTCCTAATAATCCTGGTGAACCGAAACTTCCTTTGTCTCCTTTGGGTCCTGGTAAACCCTGGAATAATGTATAAATACATAAACTTCACACATATGTATCTCTCATAGTAATATATACTGGTTAAAAAAATTATGGCATAGAAAAATTTTGGACAAAAATTGATCAACTTTGATTAACAATAACTTTACAAAAAATTATCGTAAGATAACGGTTTTTTTTTTAAATTAAAGCTTGAAATCTCTACTTTAAGATGCTATGGTCAGATTTTAGGTTTAATGCAGCCTTACAATGTAACTCTCAAAATATGAGGGTGCGTTTGTCATTTTGAAAATTGCAAAGACAAAATGCATGGACTTTCTAACATTTTTTAGGGGAATGTCGTGTGTTTCTAAATGTGTGTAAATTTGAGTAACGTATATTGCCTCCGCGTTGCTCGATTACTGCTTACAGTCGATTCCTCATACATTAATGCAGGCTCTATAATTTCTTCTTGCGGAACATATGGGATATAATGGTTCGTAGATTAAAAGATTTAGCAAGCAGAACAACAATAAGTCATTATGATATCAAAATGATTCCAAAATGATCACTAAAAGTGATTTTTTAATCATTTTCGATTCATTTTAATGTCATTTTGACGTTATTGTGACTTGTTGTTCTGCTTGGGGACAATCTTGTCTCAGAGACTTATCATACAAGCTCGCTAGTATAAATTTGGAATGACATTCCGCAGGAAAAAATTAGAGCCTGCATAAATATATGAGGAATCGACTGCAAGCAACAATCAAACAACGCGGAGGCAACATGCATTACTGAAATTTACACACACGCAGAAATACAATGTACAAAATCCATCCAGCAATCTCGCCGTGGTGCATATTCGGTAACGCAGGTAATGTTGGTATTACATGTCAAAAATACGAGGACTACTTTAAAGTGCTGTAACTTTGCAAAAATATTCGCAGCAAATTTTTTCTTTAAATTAATTAAAGGGGAAGATTCGAACTTTATGCCACTGCAAATGGCATTCCCCAAAAAATTTTACAAAGTTCGTACATTCCGTCAAACTTTACAATTTTCAATATGACAAATACATCCCCATATTTTGAGAGTTACAGTGGTAGGGATGCATTAAATTTAAAATCTGGCCATAGCATCTTAAAATAGAGAGTTCAAGCTTTAATTAAAAAAAAAAAAAAAACATTATTTTACGATAATTATCGTTAGTCAAAGTTGACCAATTTTTGCCCAAAAATTTTCTATGCCATAACTTTTTTGAGCAGTATACATATATACGATCTATCATATGCTAATATAAGTGCTTAAAATCGGAATCAAATCAATAATTCATGAGAATCCACTCTAAATATAAAATTACATTTTAATTTAAAAGTTTATTATTTTTAATAAAACTAATTTTTTTAAGAATAAAAATAAAAACAAATACAACATTTTTTATAATTAAGAAATAAAATCCAATTATAGATCTAATTCGTTTTAACTTTGTGAATGAGCTTTTATATACTTCATCCCAGGATGCGTTCCGAATTACGCATGAAGCGCATGATGTACCATTTTATTCTTCTTTATAATTAGGCGAGCAACACAAATGATGCATCATGCGCTTCATGCTTAACTTGGAACGCATCTTCAGATAATATGAATGCCCAAAATCGGAATATAAGACATACAATGAGACCGTCAGAGCCTTGTGTTCCGGTTTCTCCTCTAGGTCCCATAGGTCCTGGAGGTCCAATAAGTCCTCTTTCTCCCGGAAGTCCTCGCTCGCCTCTATCACCGACCATTCCCGGCGGACCGGGATGTCCTTGTACTCCTGCCTCTCCGTCCTTGCCTGGAACACCCGGATTACCGGCGGCACCTGGAAGACCCTGTGTATGTACAAGCACATGTTTTATTTAATAAATTACCTGCCTCTCTCTCTCTCTCGGTGGTCTAATGGCTTAAGACGCTCGTATGGAATACAAGAGATCCGGATTCAAGTCCCAACCGAGATAATATTTTTCGCAATAAATTTATTAACAGTTTTAATATATTAACATCTTTATAATATATGATGCTTGATGATAGCATCAAATTATTAATTGCTTGTCAATTTAATTCGCGATTGCTAGAGTAGTTTTAATTGCGTTTATTTAGTCCGGAAAAATAATTCGGCGCGCAGTTTTAAAAAGACTACAAAATATAGTATATATGCAAATATATATATAACATATATTAGTAATTCAAGATTGAATTATTTAAGCAACGAAGATCCAATGTCGACCGTAATAAGCATTTTTTAATTTCTAGTATTAATAAATTTTATCATCTACATTACGAGAATTACAGTATGTTTCTACGCTGCGTACTTGAAAACCTATAGAGCCAGTGGGCCCCGGAAGACCTCGCGCACCATCGCTTCCTGATGGACCTGGTGGACCCTGTACTCCTAGAGGTCCTTCTTTACCAGTATCTCCTCTTGGACCAGGCGGACCTGGATTACCAGGCTCACCATCTTTTCCACGTTCTCCCTAATACAATAAAAGTTTGAAAAAATATCATAGCATTAGAGGTAATATAGTATAATATTAATGTTTGTATTAATACTTACATTGTTAAACTTTATTTTTATATTGTATACAAAAATATTTTTATGTTCAAGTTATATCATAGATTATATTTGTTACTGTACACTAGTTACGGAGAATCATTAATCAATTACAGAATATCCTCTTTCCCCTGGTGTTCCTATTGGTCCTGGTAGACCCTGCAATCCAGGCAGTCCCTGTTCTCCAGGCTTGCCATCCGCACCTTGAATTCCACGTTCCCCAGGATTACCTGGTTTCCCGGAGGCTCCGGGCCTACCCATTAAACCACGTGCACCCTGAATTTTATTCAATAGAGTTATATATCAAATATAATATTTTCACAATACGTAATATGTTAAAATTTTACTATAAAAATATTATATTGTATGGCTCGATAGAATGAAATTTAATAAGTCAAAATAAAGCTATTTGAGCCCGGTTGATATTCGAGTGTCGTATCTTATGTATATTTTTTAAATAAGATATTACATTAATGTAATACAATTATATATATTGTATTATATATATTATATAATATTATATTGTAATACAATCCTTCTCAATGAATAAAATTAAATTAATATGTGAAACGCATCCTACTGCTTACATTAGATATTGTCGTCAATTATGTGTCCAGTACTATTACATCATTGCACCATCTGCTTGTGTATTTGTTTGCGCGCGTCAAGTATGTGTCACGTATCTTAGTATTTTTTCGCTCAAATTGAAATTGACCGAGGAATCGCGATTTCTAGATAAAATGTTACTGTATACCTGTAATCCTGCCGGTCCGGGTCGTCCAGGATCTCCAGTAGCGCCTTTTGATCCAACAGCTCCTGGAGGACCACGATCACCAGGTTGCCCTGATAATTATTATACTTATAATTATTATAATTGTCATATTTTGCGATTTTTAAAACATAGAATATGTACGAATGTTGTCATAAAACACACACACACACATACACTAGAAAGAATTTTTTTAATTTTATCATAATAAACCAAATATCTAAAAGTTGAAAGAGTGATCGAAAAAATCGCCCATTTTGAGACTGAACTCTCCATTTTGGGACTGAACTGAGTGCCAAATTTATAATGAGACATTAATCACAGAAAATTTTCAAGTTGAGATGATAATTGTTATCAAAGTTGGGGGATAGGGAGTAAAATCAAAGTCCATTATCGAATTATAGATCTGCGAGGTCCAGTATTTTAAAACAGTTGATCCAGCTAGGTGTATATCAATTGCTCACATCGCTAATTGGCTAATTTAAAATAATATAATCTCATTGGTAAAACAGTTTAGTAAAAAATTACTGGGAACCGGTCGATGTGAGTGATGTGTGCATCACAAAAATACATTTAAATACTTATAAGTAATACCTTGAGGCCCGATAGAACCATCCGATCCAGGAAAACCACGTTCTCCAGATGCGCCGCGTTCTCCAGGAGGTCCTACAGAGCCGATTGGCCCACGCATACCTCTTTTGCCTCTTTTACCCTCATTCCCAGGAGGTCCCGGAAGTCCACGCGGACCAGGCATTCCTGCATCACCTTTCACTCCAGTATCTCCTTTCAAACCTCTATCACCAGGAAGGCCCTGTAAGGATATCATTTAAGGTTTATAAAAAGTAACTTTTATAGCTCTTGAACTATTTCTTGTTGGCATTTATGCGCACAGGTGCTCCTTTGGCGCCAGGAATACCAGGATTACCCGGTGTTCCAGGTTGACCTCGAGCACCCGGAAACCCGACCACACCAACGGGTCCTAGTGCTCCAGTGGCTCCTTTCTCACCCGGAATTCCATCTTTGCCTTGAGGACCTTGTGGACCAGTTTCACCAGGTTGTCCTGGACGGCCACTTTCACCTTTGTTATAAAATATTAATTAAAATAAAAGAAAATAAATAAAAACTTCTCAAATGAATATAACATAAAACTAATCAGCAACGTATATATGTCTTCATTTAAATGAAAATTAAAATATCTTACCTCGCGGGCCTTGCAAACCCTGGTTTCCTGTTGATCCTTGCGGTCCTTGGTCACCCTTAACTCCAGGATTACCTGGAAAACCTGGTGAACCAGGTTTGCCTATAACACCCTATAAACAATATTAATATTACGTTTAAATAAATGTGAAAAGTATATATATTCAGATAAATAATTGATAATTAATCAAATGCATAAATATCCTTAAAGAATTACAAATTTTTCAAAGAACTTCAAGGTATATGCAATATTAATATATATGCAGTATTTCAATCTCTAAATTGTGAAGTAACAATTGCTTAGCTTACTTACGGGTTGCCCAGGCGGCCCAGCAATTCCGTCGAGACCTCTCAACCCAGGAGGGCCCGACGGACCTTCTCTACCTCTTTCACCGCGAGGTCCAGCTGGACCCTGTGTCAACAATGTTCAACATTTATATAGAAAAATGTTTTATCTCTGTTTTTAACGTTAAAATTTACCTCATGAGAATACAATATACACTGCTCAACAAAATTAAAGCGTTACCTGTTCCATCAGGTAAAAATAAGCAATTTCAAAATGGAATAACTTCGTGAAAAATCATTGTATCGAGGTGTTTAGAAAAGCATTTTATGGCTCGAAAAATTTCTTTCAGATCATTACTTTAGAAAACGATCTTACTGATATTTTATAGAGTTATACAAATATAAATAAAGCTGCATCAATCTCAAAATTTTTAATGAAATTTTCGAAGTTTCACGGTGCGAATTAAAAATTGCATACAAATGCGGTTTACAGTATTCGAAAAATGACCTTTTTTACTTTAATGTTGAATAACTCGGTAAAAAAAAATCGTTAATCAGATCTCAATAAAAAAGCAAATTAAAGGTGAAGATTCACTCTTTCGAATGCTGTAAACTGCATTTGTATGCAATTTTTAATTCGCGCCGTGGAACTTCACCGAAAAGTACCGATCTGAACGAGGGGGTAACCACTTAATGTAGTCGTGGGACAGAATCCTCGAAATCATTATAAAATTTATATAAAATCTCTGTATAATCCGATAATTACATATGCAACCACGAGAAATCATTGTATAATATTAAATAAAATCGTATATTTTACCAAATTGCTTCATGGTAGTGAAAAAAATTATTTGTAATCAAATGAAATCATGTAATCTGTGGGACAATATTTCAGCTAGTGGTTACCCCTTCGGATCTGAAAAGTAGAGATTTTAAATTGTAAAATACTTTTTTGATACGATAATTTTTTACAAAGTTATTTCATCTTGAAATTTGCCTATTTTTACAGAGTAGAACAGATGATGTTTTAATTTTGTTGAGTAGGTAGTGTATTTTTATAAATTTATTTTAAACATATTTATTTTTAATGGCATATTATTTACTTACCATCTGTCCTACTGGTCCCATCGGCCCAGGCGAGCCCATAGATCCTTTTTCACCAGGAGTTCCTTGTTCACCTTTGGCACCGTCTAGACCTGGAAAACCACGGTGACCTTTCAGTCCTGGAAACCCAGGTATTCCTGGAAGGCCACGTTGTCCCACAGGACCAGGCGATCCTTGTGGACCAGTTTCGCCATCCTCTCCACTGATACCCTAATAAAATATAAAATATTTTATTTAAATATAATATGTAATATATAATTATGTATACATATGTAGTTTGTAAATAAAATTAAATAAATGTAAGAGTATTACATAAATTTTAAATATAAGAAACCAATTAAATATATATAAAAATAATCTTACGTCTTTTCCAGGCAATCCTGGTAAACCCCTAGGACCTGGCATGCCAGGAGGGCCTGGAGAACCCAGTTCACCAGTTTCACCTCGTGTACCTTGAAAACCTTGAGGACCAGGAGGACCAGATGGACCTAATAGAAAGATAATATATATATAATTTTTAAATAGCACATTAAAAATAATAATTTCAGACAAAATTATTAAAATAATTTAAAAGGTCAACGATTATTTAGATAAAATTGAAAAAATTATTAAAGATCGAATCGTCTACCTGGAGGACCTCGCGGACCCATCGGGCCTACTTGTGCCTGAATGTAAGATAATGCCTCTGGTCCATACAATGACGCCGCTGCACCGGACGGACCTTTATCTTCATTTGCTTGAGATAAAGCCAATTGTTGATAATAAAGAGATACCTATTATTATCAATATTTTAAATATATTAATAAATTATTATATATTAATATAAATTATGCGGTATATATACCCAGTCAGAAATGATAATGAAATCGACATCAAATCGATGTTGATTCGACGTCGATTTGATGCTTTCGATGTCGAATCGACATCGATTCGATGTCGATTCCATTATCATTTCTGAAAAATTGAAATGGGCAGGGGGGTGGCCGATTTAACAGAGAACGCCCCATATATATTCAATTATTAATACATAACTCATGCGTATCACTCTTTAAATAATATAAATAAACGAAAATAATTTTAAATTATAAAAAGATTTCTTACATCAGGTATAGATCCTGGTGGTCCAGGTGGTCCTGGGATCCCAGGTGTACCAGGTTGTCCAGGATATCCTGAATCGCCAGGACGACCGTCATCTCCGGGTCGACCAGGTGAACCCTAATTTATAAATGTTACTTTTTTGTAGATTGTTATATTTTTTCATATAAGTATTATAACTATAAGTTTACGAACTCGTGGTCCTGGTACAGCCACAGAACTATATATGTTACTTTCACCCGGTAAAATCTCCGTAGGTAAAACCTGAAAAAAAACTAACAATCACTATTCCTTACAGGATTCGATTTCTTTAATTCTTTAGTTATCAAATAGTTTGTACTTACTGAATGATCCCGAGCAGATGTGGAACTAGTCTCCTCTAAATTTGTAGAATAATCAAAGTTTAAATCTCAAAGAACACGAACAAAAGTATTTTATTCTAATTATTTATTTATTCTCTTTTTTATGATAAAAATAATTTTTTTATTATTAGTTAATTTTATATATCTACCTGATCTACCATGATCATAAAATTGAGTTGTCGTAGGAGTTGGTAAATCTGTAGGTGTTTCTCGCCTCAAAAATGCTTCTGTTGTTATTTCGGATCTCTCTACATTGAATAATTATATATTATTGTTTATAATTATAATAATTGAGTTACGATAACTATTGAAAATAATTCTGTAATAATTTTTTCTCGTATTATAATTAGTGTACTCGATGAATACAAAAATTTGTAATTGAGCTTCAAATTATATTTATTCAAAATTTTCACATAAAAAAAATGTCATCATATATTCATTCAAAATTTTGGGTTTTTAAAAAATATTTATTTACAAAAAAACTATGAATATTTAACGAGTCATATTCATTCATACAAAATATAAACTGAAAAAGAAAACTCTAATAAGTTAACCCTTAACTATAACCGGCACTGTGATGACTTTAAATAAAAAAAATAATTTTATTTCTTTTTGTCATTGTAATATTCAGATTTTATAAAGGAAACTTAGAAATTTTGAAAAATATTTTAGAAAGCAATACATTTTTTATTTATAAATATCTATTTGATAGAGTGTCATACGTCATATTCCACTATAATTCCGGTTATATCACAATAATGTTATAAACATTTTATAAGATATCTTGGGCAGATCCTTCATTACGATCTGTGGCCATTAAATTCCGAGATATGTTATTTATTCCCAATAAAAATATCTCTTTGTTTAACCCATAGATTAAACAAGGACGCATTTCGTATAGGATCGTATAGGTCGCGAACTAAGCACGATGTAATCGTAGCCATTGATTTTATAGATTTGTTTTTTCTTGCAGGCTTGCAAGCTTTGTGCGGATAATAAAGAGTAAAAGTAAATGCGAAACAAAAATATTCGTAATCATATTCAAAAAATATTCATTCAAATGGAATGAAAAAGTATTTATTCGTTTCTTGACGAATAAAAAATAAGTGTATTAATTCGAATGAGTATTTTCATTCATTTTTTATTTATTTATTCGAATATTAGGTGTATTCACCGGACACGCTAATTATAATAAAACTTTTGCTTACCCGAAAGTTGCGTGATATCTGATGGTATTGCTCGTGATGGTAATATTGTTGTAGTTTCTACAAAAATAATATCTTTATTGTTATATATATATATATATTAAATAAAAAAAATAAAAAATTATTATCAATGAGAACTTATTGCATATAAACAAATATAATGTATATCTAATGTATATGTACATAAATATAATGTATATCTAAAAATCTAAATGTATATCTACGTAAATTATCGAATGTTATAGCATCTTTAATATCTGCGAGGAATCAAAAAATAAACCGGAAGCCATCTCTTATAACTGTGAGTCGTATTAAATTGGATTTGTAATTTATAGATTGAAATAAATGGTATTAATTAGATTACTCTGAGAGAGATTAAAACAAGATTAATTATTTTATGTGACCCTTTTAACGAGATTAATCTGTAACGCAAAACTTCCGAGTCAATTAACGAGACAATTGAATAATTGTTCTCCACTTACAATTATATTTTACTTATTTTAAAGTAAAATTAGTTAAATAAAATGAAATTGTTATTATATAGTTATTAAGTAGAATAATAATTTAATTTGCAGATTATTGGAAAAGACAACAAAAAATGATACAAAAACTCAAAAGACTTTTGAAAATTAATAAGAATTGCTCTTTTAATTCAATCCTCACAGTTAACACATTCGTGAAAACAATTTATAAAAAGTTCGATTTGTATCCTCATGATGTGCCGAATATTCCGGAAAAATTTTCACAGAATGTTTAAATATTAAAGAAATATTCGGAATATATTATATGCATGAAAACTTTTTGTATAAATACATCACAAAAATCATCACCCACGAGCACTAAGCATTCTGGCCGACAAAGGACCACGGCAGAGATATATTAACTATTAATTGGTAAATAAGAACCATATTGAAAAATATATAGTAGAACGCTTATCATTTCGCTTGTAAAATGAGTCCCCAACATTAGGATTCAAGGTGACAGTACTATAAATGAAATATCCCTAGCGGAAAAATTTTACGAAAAACTACAATAAATTGAGACAAGATCTTAGAAATTTTTAATTTTTTATAAATATTCGTAGTGGAACATAAAATAGCGTTGTTTGTTTTAAAAATCAAGAAATCCTTCATCCCCGTAAACAACGACACTCTATATCCCACAACGAATATCTTAAATTCAGAATTTCTAAAATGTCTCAAACTATGGAGTTTTTCTGTACTTTTTCGTAAACATTTTTTTCTGCCAGGGATGTTTTTGACAGTACAATTTTGTTGAAAAATTAATTCAGGGTCTTTGGACCTAACATTTCTACAAAAATTATAATATTGTGGAATATACATATATGGAACATTTTTCGAATATATAACGATGCATAAATGGAATATTTAACGATTATTTAAATGTTACTCTTACATTCTAAAAATATTTCGGAATATTCCGGAATACTCTTGGAATTATTATTTTGAGATTTTAAGAATATTTCACGAATATTTCAGGAATATTTAGCGTTAATTGAGTGGTAATACAAAATTCCTGTTTTATTTAAAATAATCCTAATTGTACTTTAAATTTGGTGTTAATTTGCATCATAGAGATCAAACTAGTATTCAACAAATGTCGCGTGTTACATATTGTGTAATCTAATATTTTCGCAGTAATTAAACAAAAATCAAGATTATTTTTATAAGTAATACTATAATTACATTTAAAAAATTCTTAGATATGTTGCCAATATACGCGTGTTCTTATTGATGAAGAAAAAAATTAGTAAAAAGAAGATATTGTTAAATTAAAAGTTATTCTTTTTTTTATTCATTGCATGTGTGAAATTTTTTCGAACATTCATAGAACACTCACCGTTCTTTTCATCGTATTCGTCGTAGTTCTCGTAGTTATAATCATATTCATAATCGTTGCTAGACTGCTGAGCCTGATGCTCTTGCGGTTTGGATCGTTGTTTTCTCAGTCTGTTTTTCATGGCGTTCACTTGATCCGGCAAAGGCAACAGCAGCTGAACCACGAGAAGTCCCGTGATCAGCTCTAAAGCCCGCCGTCTCATCGTGAAGTTCCTCTATCCGGCAGGGGTGGAAAAACTTCACTGAAGAACGGAGAAAATATAGATTCTAATTCCGATTCGCTTGCATCGCAAGACTGAAAGCAACTAGACTCGTAACAACCGGCGTGTCATCTATTTAGCAGATGTTCTGCATGATGTAGGGGAGGTCGTCATCCTCTATTTTACAAGATGCACGCGGTTCTCCCGCTGTCTTATTCCATGATCACCCCCTTACTGTCCCTCCATCTGATCTGTACACTTCTTTCCTTCCTTCTTTGTTTATTCCCATTTATCAATGTTGTTATTTCTTTCTCTTGAATAAGAAAGGGAAGAGAAACAGAAGTGCGTTTAAAATCATTTGACAGGAAATACATTGGTTTTTAAATGATTTTTGTTATATCAAGATTATTTTATTTTAATTAGATTATCAAATGTAATGCTGATATATTGCAAATACTAAGGGATAAAATAGAATTCAACAAAATTCTTTTTTGACCAAATTTTTTCTTGCTTTTAGAGAATATTTAATTTTATAAAAATAAATATAAGTGTATATATATTTTTTAAATCAAACATAAGTCTTCATAAGCAAAAAAATTCATCAGAGGAAGTGCTGATCAGTATCTACTATGATCATTTAATTTTGACTTGCAAGATCTGTTCAAAAGTTTCAATACTGGATTGAAGAACTTTTTAGACAGACTCCGTATATTAATATATTATTGTAAATTATTAATTTATATATATATATATATACATATGTATATTATAATAATACATATGTATAATATATTGTAGTATTTAGCTGTAAATTAACTTAAAATTAATATTTTTAATGATAATTATTTAATTATTAATGTCTTATTTTTTTGGCTGCAACATTTACAATAAATGCACGCGCGCGAAATGTAAAAATTATATTTAAATACATCTTGAAAGTTCTCGTTAAATAATGTTGCGGTGAGTTCATGGAAGTCTGAAAGAGTTCATGTCAGTATTGTCAGCGTAGAACCATTATTCCGCATATTGTCAGAAGCAATAGGACTTCGCGCAATGGAGGTCATCACCTTACGTTTAAGGGTTGCACGCGACATGCATGGCGTGGCGCCATTGTCATTATACCCAATTTTTTAATCAACAAAGTTTTCTACGGATTGAGATTTAATTGTAATATAGGTAATTTACATCTCAAAGCAAAAAGTAATACAAACAAAATTTATTCGTTCATATTTTTTTCGGCTTTTATTCAATTATAATTATAAAAATTAATTCATTATCTATTTCTGTTTACTCCTAATAAGTAACTAGCAAACCTTGAATAAATAATTAATCGTTATATACGTGCATGATCTAACAAAGTTATAACTACTATCAAACTTTTAAGTATACTATCATATCAAATTAAAGAAATATAATAGCACAAAATAAATTCAAAGTTAAATTAAAATAATACCTTTATTAAAAAGTTTTTTTTCTATATAAATTAGGACATAATTTGTTTTATTTTTCTTCTAATTATTTCGTTTAATCAAAGGTTTTTAGAGAAAACTTATAAAACTTTGTAGAGCCTTCTAGTAATGAATCAGTTACGTTTTGCTACAACTACGCATCCTTGCGTTGAACACGAATGCATCTAATCCGTTGAAACATGAGTTGCAACGACCTAGTTTGCGATAAGCGTTCTGCCTCATTTTTATCAGTTAACGTCAAAGAAGCACTCAAGCTCCGATACCAAGATGTTGTCATTTCCACTTAATACGTTTATTAAACGACAATCATCATTTTGGCCGCATTCTCGAAGCGTGCTCTTATTTTACAAGGCGTTTGCCGCAATAGGCTGCATTGACCTGCACCTCCTCCATTTGTTACAGACGACTATAAATCAGAGTTGCTACTATGTGTAAAAGGGACAACCGGGACAACGCAATTGGCACAATATCATCAGAATTCGTATTGATATTTGATTAGAAATGTTATATATGGTCTTGAGACTCGTTTTCTTATTATGATCTTATCAAATCATGAAATTAAGAACGAAAAATCGTATTTTTTTCTTTTTTCTTACATAATTGGAAAAAAAAATTTTTTTTGGATATATTTATGAGTTCATTTTCGAGAGAGAGAGAGAGAGAGAGAGAGAGAGAGAGAGAGATCTTCATAGAATATAATATATCAAAAACTATCTCTTTGGGCGGTATTAGGATCTTATATTCAAGACCGTCTTAAGTACAGTCTTAAGAAGTCACTAATCAAAGGACCGTACTAGCATCTTAAGACATTACTTAAGACAGTCTTGAAATAAAAACGGACTATGAATACCGCCCTTTGTATTCCTCTGCGTTAGAAAATACATACATATAATTAGGATTCAAAGAATACGTGTCTTTAACATATCTAGCAAAATAGAAGTTGTGTGATCAAGATTTCATTAATGTATAATTTGAAATAAAATCTTTAAAATATACTTTACTAATTTTTGTATTACCAAAGGTAATGTAAAAGGTTAATTTATTTTGATAGAGGAAGGTCACTGATACCGACATACCACTTTGTTTTTAGACAATATTTCTTAAACAAAAAGTAAAAATACAATTTCAAAAACATAAATACAAAGTAAAAAGTGTCTTCTATCAGATAGTATAAGCAATTTTTATGATATTGTTTGCAATTTTGCAATAATTAAGTTTTTCGTAAGTTATGCAAAAATGAGCGTTTGACAAAATAGGCTCCAAAACTGACATAGTAGGCAATAATACCAACATTCCTATTTTATAAATAAAAATATATCCTATTCTGTAAAGAAAAATAATTTATGAAACTATAAACATTTTAAATGACATAATATTATCAATAATTAATAATGTAGTCTTCTTACGGACTCTCCAAAATTGAACAACATAAAAACTTCAAAAACAGGGCGAATGAGAGTCAGCGTGGTAATTAATACGCAATCTTACTTCTTCAATCCAAAAAAATTGATTCTTTATTCCATATACAGTACGTTTCAGTTCACTTTGGAACCATCTTCAGCCAAATAAATTTAAAATATCAATCCCTTAATGTCAAGGAAAATCACCATCAGATTCGCAGATTTAATGTTATAATCTATTCGAAAATTAAAATTACCTTATAAAAACCTTATAAAAATTTCTCATTGAACAAGTTTCAAATTAACTATAATACTGGTGACTCACCACATGACAACCAAGGAATTCGTATAAACATTGGATCAACTAATTACAATTAATATTTAATATAAAGTATCGAGTCAAGAAACATGTTGATCGCAGCTCGAACAGCACATGAATAATATACTTAATATAATCGGAAAGACATGTCAGGTCAAATACAAAAATAAAAAGAATCAAGGAAATAAAAATAAAATGAGAAAGATAATGTCAAAGCATAAAAACAAAATTCGTATAAGCGGTATTTTGAGACTATTAGATGTCTTTAAGTAATTGTATATAGTTCAGATGTACACCTTCTGTATCAGAGCGTAAATTCAGACTATTTTTTTGTATTAAAATGTAAAGGCATTCCGATATTAACCTTTTGTTCAGAGAACGCTCTTCATCTAGTACCGCGACATTCTCCCAATCGAAGTCATGATCAAATTCAATCCGATGTTCTGTGATCACTGATTGGTTGTTACTGTTCCGGTTAATGTGATTGCGGTGCTCAGCTAATCTAGTTTTTAGTTTTCTTTTCGTTTGTCCGACGTAAGATGCCTCGCATGATTTACATGAAATTTTATAAACCACATTTTTTCTTTTCTCTTTTGGGAGAATGTCTTTATGTCCTTTGATCACACTATTTAATTTATTTA
>NW_017298213.1:1007299-1016424 GCF_001594075.2 Trachymyrmex cornetzi | reverse complement strand
TGATTTGGTATAGAAATAAGCCACAAATATATGAATTATAAGTTTGTACTTCTTTAATTAGCTAAACAGATCATGATTTTATTAGTATTAATAAAGTAAACAATAGTTAGTTTCTGAGAAATAAGGGGGTGTCACTTTAAGAGACCTATGTCAATATCGGCGACTTTCCTCTATCTATATATTGCAAAGAACAAATTTATATGATTTCTCGCTTCATAATTAAATGCAATAAATACAAGTGTTTTAAATTGATTTTATAATATTTTAATAATATAGATAAATATAGGGTAAATTTTATAATTTGACCGCTCTAATTACTGTTTTGATGATATAAAAATCAAAATATTTTAATTAATTAATAAAATTAATAAACTAATAATTCTTTATTAAATATTGAATCTCGAAAATAATTAATTTTAATATAATAATATATTGACTTTGTGCCAAATATTAGTAAACATTTTAAAAAATTAAACAAAATCTAAATGTATTATTAAACAATATATAGAATAAAATCTAAGATACGCTTTTCTACAATCAACATTGAATCATTTTTATTCTTACAATTAGTATTTTGTACTGTTAAAATAAATATGTCAAATGTACATTAATGAAAACTATAGATCTGAGTATACGAGCACTAATGCAATCATGGAAATAATGGTAATTGCTCTAAATACTGTAGTATCTTTCATATGTGCATGCATGATGTTGTCACACAGTGATTTATCTCAGGGAGATATATGCAAATAATTTTAAATATGCGTTCATTTAAATTAGAATAAACAAAAATAATTTTTTATAAAACACTTTGCATCAAAGATACTTTATTTCACATTATGATACTGTATTATTTTATATATCATTTTATAATATTTATTAATTTTAAATGTGTTACTTTTAATGTAAATTATAAATAATTTAATACACATTTTTTATACAATTTAAATAAAATAAAATTAATTAATACAATATATTCAACGATAAAACTAACATAAATGTGTACAAAAAATTACACAAAAATCATAAAAAGCGGATGAAACTTGACTTGTCTAAACAATATATTTAAAATATAAAAATTTATTCAGTCTACTCTATCTATAAAACATTTCTTTAAAGCGTATCTTATAATTCTCATATTATAATAAATTTAAAAGGAAAAATGTATTTCCAAATAATATACATATAGAAAAATAAATGATTCATAACGATAACTCTAGTAACAGTGGCATTTTTTATTTAATATTGTTTGTGATATTATATTATTATTACGACATTAAATTTTTCACTTTGATTTACGATATCCATTTAATGAAATGGCAAATACTTGACTGTTGGAGCAGCTGATGTCACTCTGAAATCAATAATAAAATGCACGATGGAGAAAAATTTTTAAATTAATCAACTTACTTTAACAGTAACTCCTACAAGTGCATTAGAATTACGATATAATTCTTTGTGTAAGGATATCATGATGAACTGCATAAGGGTTTCTTGGGAGCGAATAAAAGAAACGACATTCTTAATATTCACTTTATCTAATGCCGCGTCACCTTCGTCCATAATGAAAAACGGTATTTGCTTATAACTGCAAAAAAAAAAGATTAAAATTGTAGGCCACAACACAAACTTTTGCATAACGCATAAGAAAATCAATCAATTAAAATTCCTCTTTTCCGTGAAATGGAAAGAAAGGATGAAAGGATTGTGATTGGCTGATTCTCTTATGCACTATGCGTTATGCATTATGCAAAAGTTTATGCTGCGGCCTTATGTTTTTAACTCTCTCAGGCCCATTTTCACAATATGTGGTTACCTAAAGATTAAATGTTACCAACAAATTCATCAATGAAATTGAAATTCATTCATGAATTTCTTGGTTACCTTTAATCTTTAGGTAATTATTATTGTGAAATCGGACCTTAACATTCAGTCGTTATCTGTATATTAATTATAAGCATCCAAAAGCATGTAAAACGTTTCATTAATCTTAGGATTAAGATTATCTTAGGATTAAGATATACCGTTGAATTGCAAATAATAATGCCAAACTAGCCATTGACTTTTCTCCATCAGATAAGTATTGCAATGGTTGAAAGCCTTTATGCGGTGCTATGCAGTTATAAATTATATTGCCTGCATACGGTTCCTCGGGATTATCTGGTAAGATAATTGCTTGAGCCGATGTGTTATTAACCAAATTCTGCGTACAAAAATAAATCACATAAAAATTGTAATGTACGAAAAAACAAACTACATAACAAACAAAATTTTGAAACATAATTATAAATACTAACTTTATATATAAGATCAATTTCTGCAGTAACGCGTTCCAGACAATCTGAAAACGATTTGTACCTCTTTGCCTTCACTGATTCAAATTGCATTTTTATTTCATTGTATTTATTACGGTAGTTTCGAAGATCCGTATTTATTTTTTGCATTCGCTGCTTTATAATATCGATCTTTTCATCAATCTATATATTTATCCAAATATAGAATTGAATTTTAAAAATACAAATCTAACATAAAGCATATAACATTATATTATGTAAAATTATAAATATTACATACCTTAAGATTTACTAAATCATCAAATTCATTCTCAATTTTCGTAATCTTCTCAGTAAGTTGAAGTGTCATGTCTCGTAATTTTTCATTTGTAAAATTGCAGATTTCTTTAGGAAATTGCGAGAAATTAATTTTTGTTAATATTTCACAATCTCCTGACAATTCTATACTTAAATTTGAGCTACTTGTAAAAACGTTTTCTTCTAACCTACTATGTGTTTCCGACATTGGAATACTAATATCTTCCATCTGTAAAAATAATTATATTAAAATCGTAAAAATAATTAAACACAATTAATATTGAGAAATCAAACCAATATGCAATATTTAATAAGTCTTTTGCAATAGATCTCTTATCTTTAGATTCTTTAAAAACTCATAGACCTTGCATTCTTTAAGTATAATATTGCATTCTATTTTTATCTGTTGTATTTTTCTCTGTACAGCGATGTGTGCCTTCTGATCCTCCAAATATAATTTTTCATTAACGCTAATTTGCGATTTGTGCTCAGCTAATTTTTTTGTCACATCCTCCAAATCCTTTGCCACGTTTGTATAATTATCCTTTAATTTCGACATTTTTGTTTCTTCTCGCTCAACTTTAATCTTTGCATGACGTTCTTGCTGACACACTTTATTCCATTCTGTATTAGCACATTCTACAGCTTGTTGCCATTTTAATACTTTATCTTTTCACATAAAATTCGTACATATATAACAACATTAATAATTACAGATGATATATGTATACTATTCAACAACAAAAAATAAGGAACATTTTTGAACACGCTCAAAATTGCGCAATATTCAGAACACCGTAACTCGGTGAAAAATCATCGCAAACAAAAAATTAAAAAGTATTTAAAAGCTCGAAATCTCTACTTTTGAAATCGGTAATTGATATTTCAATCTGACTGATCCTTTACGAAACTATACGGACACAAGTGAATACCCGTCTCAAATCTTAAAATATTTTATAAACTTTACAAAGGTCTATGGCGTGAAGTAAAATTCACACAAAATTGTGGTTTACAGCAGTCGAAAGAGTGAATCTTTACCTTTAATTTGCTTTTTTATTGAGCGTTGTATAATTTTTTTTTCACCGAGGTAATAAACGTTGAGACAAAAGTCATCATTTTTGTTTCAACGTTCAATAAAAAACCAAATTAAAAGTAAAGATTCACTCTTTTGACTGCTGTACATTACATTTTTGTATGATTTTTACTTCATGCCATAGACCTTTATAAAGTTTGTAAAAAATAAATATAATAAAAACTCTCGAAATTGTCAAATAAAACCATAAAAAAGGGGCTAATGAGAGTATAGTCGCTGTACGTTTTGCGATGAATAAGTTTATTAATTAATTAACATCCATACGTTTCGGCATCCATTCGAGCCATCATCAGTGCATCTTAGACTTAAAAATAATATAGATTATTGATCATTACTTGGCTCCACGAGAGTGGTCACTCCTTCCATCAACAATACGTGACAAAAGATTGGAAAAAACAATTGGCAACGTTCGAGGATGTAGTTCTATAAGTGGAAATAGACGATACCAAATAATTCCAATAAAATTGTAAATTACCAATAAATAAGACTCACCCGTAAGGCCAAGAACAATCAGTAATACTTATGTATAATGTGTAACATATCCATTAATTAAAATTATAAAAAAACACCGCAGTCAAATACAATAAATTTCAAAAAGTCAGACCTAATTAAACAATCAATTTTGAATACGTGGTACATTTTTGTCGACTTATTCATAAACTTATTCATCGCAAAACGTACAGCGACTATACTCTCATTAGCCCTTTTTATGGTTTTATTTGTAAAAAATGTTCAGATTTGACAGATATCCATTTGTATCCGTATATAGCTCCATAAAGAATCAGTAGGATTGAAATATCAATTACCGATTTCAAAAATAGAGATTTCAAGCTTTTAAATGCTTTTTTGATTTTTTCGTCTGCGATGATTTTTCATCGAGTTACGACGTTCTGAATGTTGCGCATTTTTGAGCGTGTTCGAAAGTGTTCCTTATTTTTTGTTGGGTAGTATATTAACAAAGATATTATTTGAAAATTTACTTTCTATATCGTTCTCGTTTTCGAAGCGCAACTGATCTTTGATACGATTATATTGTTGCTCAAGCTCTAGTTGCCTCGTTTTTTTCTCTTGATAAATTCTAAAAATCGATGTTATTTTCTTGTATATATATATGTATATAT
The DNA here is from genome assembly GCF_001594075.2 of Trachymyrmex cornetzi. Lineage (NCBI taxonomy): Eukaryota > Metazoa > Arthropoda > Insecta > Hymenoptera > Formicidae > Trachymyrmex > Trachymyrmex cornetzi. The sequence goes on along the minus strand of NW_017298213.1, from coordinate 1,011,619 downwards.
ATATATGTATATACATATCCTAGTAAACAAGAAACGTTCCAAAACATTTCAATAACGTTGTAACGTTACTGAAACGTTTCAAAACGTTACTGAAATGTTTCTTGTTTAGTGGGATATACCTAAATTAAAAATTATACATTAAACTAAAAATTTCATACCGCAAATTATTCTTCTCATAGTAGCTAATATCTGGCACATTAATATCGTTACAAAAATTAACAAAGATTTCATTCTTAATTAAATTAATATATTTCTCCACATTTTTAATTTCTTCATTTCTTTTTTGCATATTGTCATCAATTACAGCTATTGTCAGCTAAAAATTTTGCGAATAATGAAAGTATCTTTCTTTACAGATCAATAAAAATTTTTAAGTTATATATGTATATGTATATATATATATATGTATATATAAATATATAAAAATATGTACATTTAATGCAATTTTTTTTGTCTCAACCATGTCTAATTCCTTCTCTATCTTAACAATTTCGTTTTCCTAGAAATGAAAATTTTATGTATTATAATTTGCTAACAAGTACGTTTATAATAAAATTAAAATATAATCTATTCCTGTCTTTTAATTACACACAGTATCTTTTATATCTGTTTCCACATATTTATTTTGGCGTGTGAGTGCATTAATTTCTATATTAATTATATCAGCTTCAGATTGCATAAGAGAAATTTTAGATAAATTTCGGAGTTCTTGCATTAATTGTGCCTAAAAAATTGTGCGAATTATATAAATTGTTATGTGTCACTTATTATACCAATCTTAGAAAAAATTTATAACCTTTTGTTCCATTAATGTTAGTATTCGTTGTTCGTCCCATTGTTTTGCTTTTACAGTTAAATCGGCCAGTCCACCAGACATTAGACCTTTTTTACGATAAAAACATCCGTCCAATGAAACACACTAAACATTATAAATATATAGAAATTTAATAAATAAAATTAATATGTAATAATAAATAAAATAATAAAATACTAATACACGTGCGCATACGTGTGCGTGTGCGCGTCATGTATAATTGTTAGTTCCTAAAATATTATTTTTAATGTTTATTGCGTTTTTAAATATGTATATTATTACATCATGTGCTTCCTGTTTATCATCAGGATATGCTAACATTTTTGCATGTTCACTAGTCTCGCAAACTAAAGTATTTTTAGTGACACTTAAAACCGCATTGTTTATATGTGGTGATGAAATATTCAATACATCATATAATAATTTAACATTTTGCGGTTCTTCTATAGCACTGTAACATATAACAATGTTATATGTTATGTTATACAATAAAAAAAAATTTTTTTTTCAAATTACATACCGTAATCTTTCATTTAAAATTATATTTTTTATTGAATCAAGTGGTAAAAACGTTTCAATGCCTATTTTTTCTCGTTTTAAAAGTTGAATACACTGAATTGCTGTGCGCGTGGTATCAACGACAATGGCATTTATATATTGACCAAAAACTTTAGTTACAGCAACATTATAACGTGAATGAATAGGCTTACACAAGTCAAGTAAGCGACCATACTATAAAAAATAAAGTTATATTAACTTTTATAGATTATACCATTATAATCATTATTTAAATTCTAGTAGTAATTAGTAAAAATACCACGCCAGAGTAAATCTGTTTCAACATATTGATTGTTTCAATTTTCTTATTCCTATGCAAAATACTATTCTTATCAATATCTGCCTCAGAAAGCTCCTCTGTAATCTTTACAATATCATTCTCCAGATTTAACAATTTATTCCTCGTTTCAGTAATTTTTTTATCTAGTTCTTGTATTTTTGCTGTTTTTTCCATTAAAGTTGTTTTGGATTTGATACTTGAATCTTGCAATCTTGTGAAACGCGTTTCAAGATTCACTTTCTTTAATATTATCTGCTTTTCTTTGTCCTCTAATTCTTCTTTACGTCTATATTCATTATCAAGTTTAGCCTGATCTTCTTGCTGATCATGCATCAAGCTTTTTATTTGTTTTATAGAATTATGTGCTCGAAATTCAACTTTGTTCGTCAATTCCATGTAACGTTTAACCTTACGTATAAATTGTTATATTAAGTAAAAATTTATTATAAAAAATGGTAAAAACACCAAAATATTTTTTTCCTAAATTATTATACTATAGATTTACAGATATTATATAAGTGCTAACAGATATAACAATAGTACAGTATACCTGAGAGTTACTGAATTCTATAGTGGTCGTCTGTGACGCTTTCCTTAATTCTGTTAATTCGTTGTTTATTCGTTCTAACTCATTATTTAATTCTTGGATGATTCTTTTGTTAGTATCACGCGCTTTATTCGCACTGTCTAGAGCTATGCGAGCGCTTTCACGTTTTTTCTGCCAATATAAAATGTTATCCTTGAAAATAATGTGTTCTGTTTTCCTCTGTTCAATAGTATTTTTCATTTTTAGGATATCTTGTTCAATATCTTCGAGGGAACTGGATAAGAACTTAAATTGTGATTTTGTATCTTCCAGTAAAATTATCAAATTCTTTTTGTTGTGTAGATACTCATCTATTCGCAATTTGATTTTTTTTTCCTTATCTTGTAAAAATTCAACTCTCCTCTTAATACAGAGCAATAGAATTAATTGATAGTTTAATTTGTATTTATTCTGTAATGTTAAATAATTGTTTTATCACGAGCATATGAAAGATACACAAACAATAATATTTTTATAACAACATAAATAATTTATAAAGATTTTTACATATATTATAGATTGAAAATAGATATGTAAGACATACATATTGTTCTTTCAGCTTTAAATATTTTTCTGTTTCTGCTTTTTCCATAATGGCGTATTTCTTTTGAATTAATATCTGTTTTTTCAATTTATCCTCAAAATTTATTTTTTCTGCCACGTCCAAAAGTTCTAATTTTAATCTGTAATATTATTAAAATCTAGTAAGGGATGAGGGTACAACTTTTTACGCGACCATTGAATCGTTTTATTTCTACATTTTCTTATGTATTTTCCTTCATGATCATAATAATATCACACTCAAGGAAAAATTTAAAACATTGAAATGAAGTTAATTAATCCTTATTCATCACATCGTTACGAAATGACTGACAATTATGCTTCAATCATTTAAAAACTTATTCAGAAAGAGTTGCTGATCCAACTTTAAATTAGTTTTTAAATGATCAAAGCATATATAACTGGTAGCGATTTCGTAATAATTTCGTAATGTAAATAAGGATTGTATTAACTTTATTTCAGTGTATCAATTATTTGAGTGTACCATCATTATTATAACTTTCGGTTTCAATAAAAAAAAACATACAAAAATGTAGAAATAAAAAAGACCTGTGAACAATCGCGAAAAAGTGAAAGTTGTACCCTACTTTTATCGAATTTCACAGCAAACATTATATCATCAGTTAAGGCGCTTTTTTCACGCAATGTCAAAGCGCTAGCTACAGTTAAGCGACTATCCCCACTTCGTGATACGTTTTTCCTCCAAAAGCACCGTCGACAAAACGCCGCAAAAGTCCTGCTACTTTTTCATAGAGCGACAAATCCCTAATTTATATTTCATTCATGTATGAAACTGACAATTAATGCGTTTCAAAGTGCGTTTGAACTCTGCTTTTAAAAATCCAATTTCACGCAGCGTCAAAAGCTAGCGGCTCTCCTCACTCTGCATGACATTGACTTCCTATTTAACGTTCGGAAACATCACCCGGGTGCTCTCGTGTATCATCTTATCCTTATTTAACATTGGGTAAATAATAAGGATAAAACGATACACAAGGGCACTCGAGTGATGTTTCCAAACGCAGCCCTATAAGTCGTCATTTTGCCGCTTGAAGTTCAGAGACCTTTTTTGGGTCAGAAAACCAAACAGGGGAATAATTATAAGAAAAAGAAGAGGTTCGGAAAGGTCCAGTTACAGCAAAAAGTGTTTGAATCGTTTCCGACAATTAGTAATTTCGACCATTTCAAAAAATGAATTTGGCAGTAAACATTTTCTCTTATCATTTTCTTGTAATTTTGCAAATTAAATTTTCTTGTAATTTTCTTATAATTTTTGCATAATTGCACATAATACCAGCATTCATTGTTTCGCAATCTTTTTAGCTACTACCGATAGTAATCTATTTCGCAATGCTGCGGACAAAATACTGTCTGAGCAATTTAAACGTATTTTGAAATGCATTAATTGTCAGTTTCATATATAAATTAAATGTATAAAAAAATTTTATATTAACTATTATAAATCCACAGTGATTAGCTGTTATTTTTTCATGAAAAAAAGTAGCAGGACTTTAGCGGCTA
>NW_017298213.1:982257-1001906 GCF_001594075.2 Trachymyrmex cornetzi | reverse complement strand
AGTAAACAAGAAACGTTCCAAAACATTTCAATAACGTTGTAACGTTACTGAAACGTTTCAAAACGTTACTGAAATGTTTCTTGTTTAGTGGGATATACCTAAATTAAAAATTATACATTAAACTAAAAATTTCATACCGCAAATTATTCTTCTCATAGTAGCTAATATCTGGCACATTAATATCGTTACAAAAATTAACAAAGATTTCATTCTTAATTAAATTAATATATTTCTCCACATTTTTAATTTCTTCATTTCTTTTTTGCATATTGTCATCAATTACAGCTATTGTCAGCTAAAAATTTTGCGAATAATGAAAGTATCTTTCTTTACAGATCAATAAAAATTTTTAAGTTATATATGTATATGTATATATATATATATGTATATATAAATATATAAAAATATGTACATTTAATGCAATTTTTTTTGTCTCAACCATGTCTAATTCCTTCTCTATCTTAACAATTTCGTTTTCCTAGAAATGAAAATTTTATGTATTATAATTTGCTAACAAGTACGTTTATAATAAAATTAAAATATAATCTATTCCTGTCTTTTAATTACACACAGTATCTTTTATATCTGTTTCCACATATTTATTTTGGCGTGTGAGTGCATTAATTTCTATATTAATTATATCAGCTTCAGATTGCATAAGAGAAATTTTAGATAAATTTCGGAGTTCTTGCATTAATTGTGCCTAAAAAATTGTGCGAATTATATAAATTGTTATGTGTCACTTATTATACCAATCTTAGAAAAAATTTATAACCTTTTGTTCCATTAATGTTAGTATTCGTTGTTCGTCCCATTGTTTTGCTTTTACAGTTAAATCGGCCAGTCCACCAGACATTAGACCTTTTTTACGATAAAAACATCCGTCCAATGAAACACACTAAACATTATAAATATATAGAAATTTAATAAATAAAATTAATATGTAATAATAAATAAAATAATAAAATACTAATACACGTGCGCATACGTGTGCGTGTGCGCGTCATGTATAATTGTTAGTTCCTAAAATATTATTTTTAATGTTTATTGCGTTTTTAAATATGTATATTATTACATCATGTGCTTCCTGTTTATCATCAGGATATGCTAACATTTTTGCATGTTCACTAGTCTCGCAAACTAGAGTATTTTTAGTGACACTTAAAACCGCATTGTTTATATGTGGTGATGAAATATTCAATACATCATATAATAATTTAACATTTTGCGGTTCTTCTATAGCACTGTAACATATAACAATGTTATATGTTATGTTATACAATAAAAAAAAATTTTTTTTTCAAATTACATACCGTAATCTTTCATTTAAAATTATATTTTTTATTGAATCAAGTGGTAAAAACGTTTCAATGCCTATTTTTTCTCGTTTTAAAAGTTGAATACACTGAATTGCTGTGCGCGTGGTATCAACGACAATGGCATTTATATATTGACCAAAAACTTTAGTTACAGCAACATTATAACGTGAATGAATAGGCTTACACAAGTCAAGTAAGCGACCATACTATAAAAAATAAAGTTATATTAACTTTTATAGATTATACCATTATAATCATTATTTAAATTCTAGTAGTAATTAGTAAAAATACCACGCCAGAGTAAATCTGTTTCAACATATTGATTGTTTCAATTTTCTTATTCCTATGCAAAATACTATTCTTATCAATATCTGCCTCAGAAAGCTCCTCTGTAATCTTTACAATATCATTCTCCAGATTTAACAATTTATTCCTCGTTTCAGTAATTTTTTTATCTAGTTCTTGTATTTTTGCTGTTTTTTCCATTAAAGTTGTTTTGGATTTGATACTTGAATCTTGCAATCTTGTGAAACGCGTTTCAAGATTCACTTTCTTTAATATTATCTGCTTTTCTTTGTCCTCTAATTCTTCTTTACGTCTATATTCATTATCAAGTTTAGCCTGATCTTCTTGCTGATCATGCATCAAGCTTTTTATTTGTTTTATAGAATTATGTGCTCGAAATTCAACTTTGTTCGTCAATTCCATGTAACGTTTAACCTTACGTATAAATTGTTATATTAAGTAAAAATTTATTATAAAAAATGGTAAAAACACCAAAATATTTTTTTCCTAAATTATTATACTATAGATTTACAGATATTATATAAGTGCTAACAGATATAACAATAGTACAGTATACCTGAGAGTTACTGAATTCTATAGTGGTCGTCTGTGACGCTTTCCTTAATTCTGTTAATTCGTTGTTTATTCGTTCTAACTCATTATTTAATTCTTGGATGATTCTTTTGTTAGTATCACGCGCTTTATTCGCACTGTCTAGAGCTATGCGAGCGCTTTCACGTTTTTTCTGCCAATATAAAATGTTATCCTTGAAAATAATGTGTTCTGTTTTCCTCTGTTCAATAGTATTTTTCATTTTTAGGATATCTTGTTCAATATCTTCGAGGGAACTGGATGAGAACTTAAATTGTGATTTTGTATCTTCCAGTAAAATTATCACATTCTTTTTGTTGTGTAGATACTCATCTATTCGCAATTTGATTTTTCTTTCCTTATCTTGTAAAAATTCAACTCTCCTCTTAATACAGAGCAATAGAATTAATTGATAGTTTAATTTGTATTTATTCTGTAATGTTAAATAATTGTTTTATCACGAGCATATGAAAGATACACAAACAATAATATTTTTATAACAACATAAATAATTTATAAAGATTTTTACATATATTATAGATTGAAAATAGATATGTAAGACATACATATTGTTCTTTTAGCTTTAAATATTTTTCTGTTTCTGCTTTTTCCATAATGGCGTATTTCTTTTGAATTAATATCTGTTTTTTCAATTTATCCTCAAAATTTATTTTTTCTGCCACGTCCAAAAGTTCTAATTTTAATCTGTAATATTATTAAAATCTAGTAAGGGATGAGGGTACAACTTTTTACGCGACCATTGAATCGTTTTATTTCTACATTTTCTTATGTATTTTCCTTCATGATCATAATAATATCACACTCAAGGAAAAATTTAAAACATTGAAATGAAGTTAATTAATCCTTATTCATCACATCGTTACGAAATGACTGACAATTATGCTTCAATCATTTAAAAACTTATTCAGAAAGAGTTGCTGATCCAACTTTAAATTAGTTTTTAAATGATCAAAGCATATATAACTGGTAGCGATTTCGTAATAATTTCGTAATGTAAATAAGGATTGTATTAACTTTATTTCAGTGTATCAATTATTTGAGTGTACCATCATTATTATAACTTTCGGTTTCAATAAAAAAAAACATACAAAAATGTAGAAATAAAAAAGACCTGTGAACAATCGCGAAAAAGTGAAAGTTGTACCCTACTTTTATCGAATTTCACAGCAAACATTATATCATCAGTTAAGGCGCTTTTTTCACGCAATGTCAAAGCGCTAGCTACAGTTAAGCGACTATCCCCACTTCGTGGTACGTTTTTCCTCCAAAAGCACCGTCGACAAAACGCCGCAAAAGTCCTGCTACTTTTTCATAGAGCGACAAATCCCTAATTTATATTTCATTCATGTATGAAACTGACAATTAATGCGTTTCAAAGTGCGTTTGAACTCTGCTTTTAAAAATCCAATTTCACGCAGCGTCAAAAGCTAGCGGCTCTCCTCACTCTGCATGACATTGACTTCCTATTTAACGTTCGGAAACATCACCCGGGTGCTCTCGTGTATCATCTTATCCTTATTTAACATTGGGTAAATAATAAGGATAAAACGATACACAAGGGCACTCGAGTGATGTTTCCAAACGCAGCCCTATAAGTCGTCATTTTGCCGCTTGAAGTTCAGAGACCTTTTTTGGGTCAGAAAACCAAACAGGGGAATAATTATAAGAAAAAGAAGAGGTTCGGAAAGGTCCAGTTACAGCAAAAAGTGTTTGAATCGTTTCCGACAATTAGTAATTTCGACCATTTCAAAAAATGAATTTGGCAGTAAACATTTTCTCTTATCATTTTCTTGTAATTTTGCAAATTAAATTTTCTTGTAATTTTCTTATAATTTTTGCATAATTGCACATAATACCAGCATTCATTGTTTCGCAATCTTTTTAGCTACTACCGATAGTAATCTATTTCGCAATGCTGCGGACAAAATACTGTCTGAGCAATTTAAACGTATTTTGAAACGCATTAATTGTCAGTTTCATATATAAATTAAATGTATAAAAAAATTTTATATTAACGATTATAAATCCACAGTGATTAGCTGTTATTTTTTCATGAAAAAAAGTAGCAGGACTTTAGCGGCTAGCATTTTGCCGACGATTCTTTTGGAGGAAAAACGTACCACAAAGTACAGGTAGTCGCTTAACTGACTAGCGCTTTGACGCTGAGTGAAATTGCGCCTTTAGAACAAAAGTATACCTATCATAATCTGCTTTGTACTCATTTGAATTAGCAATCTTTTCAAACATTGCGGTCAGATCTTTCGGCTTTTTCATTGCGAAACATGCGATGTAATCTTGAGGTAACAAAAAGTTCTCTGCCTTAATGTCCAAACCCATTTCTCGTAATTCAGTCATATAACATATGTTCGTAACAATCTGCACGATAAGATCTATTAATATCAACTAATATAAGTAAGAAAATAATTTAACAAGACAGTAAACAACGTTGTAGAATTCCACCTTGTTATCTATTTTGTATTGATAGGTTCCACCACGAACTGCCCTTGTGAAATTCTTTTCCTTAATGCCATCTATAGCATTTATTTTGAAAATCAATTTTACATACATAGCGCTGTAACAGTAAACATTAATTATACATTTCAAAATTTACGACTCAAAATACTATAAGCTAAAATTCTTAAAAAATATTATTTATAAATTTTTACTTTAAATAATAATTTTTAAGGTAATAAGGGTTTATATATATATATATATATATTACTTACAAGTAACTAAATGTAGTCTGTATAATGAATCATATTAAAACCTCTATAAATCAGAAATTATTGCTTAAAATGAAAATTAACAAATAACTTTTTTTACTTAATTTTTTGAAAAATTTCTTAATTTAGCATTTTGAATCGCTAATTTTAGGACACCCTATATATAATTATTTATTATACAAAAATAAAGAAATAAAATATTTGAATACGCATCTAAAAAATCTATAATAGCATGACATAAAGTTAATTTAAAAAATAAAAAAAATAAAAAAATATACAATATAGTATATTATAGGATCGTATATATGATAATACAAACTATAGAAATAAAACTATAGAAATAAAAAAAAGTCTAACTGGATCTTAAATGCTTGTATAGTTCTGTTTAAATTTATATACTTATACGTAGTCCTTTGAAATGCGCACCAAAATGATTTTTCGATCTTAAAACGCTAACTCTACTAAACTACTGTAATATCACGAGTTAAATTGACTAACAATTTAACAATTTGATGCTTTTTCGCATTTTCGAATGATCTTCATAATGCTGAGTGACATATTAAAATCTGTAAATAATTAATTCTTAGGCCGGTATTCATAGTCGGTTCTTATTTCAATACTGTCTTAAGCAATGTCTTAAGACGCTAATGCGGCTCTCTGATTGGTTCATGACATCTCAAGGCTGAACTTAAGACGGTCTTAAATATAGGATCTGACTATGAATACCGGCCTTAGGGTACATATTTACTGAGCGCGTCTATATAATCTTATCTCTTTCTCTCTTCCATGACGCGACGCGTGACGCGCTCAGTGAATACGTACCATTATTGCGAAAAATATTACTTCCGCCGGAAGTCGAATCCGGATCTTTTACTTTCCGGGCGAACGTCCTAAGCCTTTAGGTCACAGAGGCTCGGTTTCAAAGGACTACAATACATAGGAGTATACTAATTCACACAGAATCATACAAGCATTTAAGATCCAGCTAGACCGTTTAAGGATTTCTGAAAAAAATATCTTTAATACCATTCCATCATTGATTCTCTAGTAGAAATTCTGTAAACGAGTTCGCTGAGGTGTTTAACACGTAAAGCAGTCAGTCCCTCTCCTAATGCAAAACTTATAGCGTCCACAATATTTGATTTTCCTAAAATACACAAAGTGTATAATATATTGATTTTAATATGAAAGAAATAAAGAAAATTTTATGAAATAAAATTATTAAAATAATCTTATTTATTATTTTATTAAACTAAATCAAATAAAATAATAAATGTTGTTGAATTAAATATATATATATTTCTATATTAATAATTTTAATAAACAACTAGATTATCTATATTTATTTAATATATAATTATAAACATATATACATTAATTAGATTTAACATATAATTACTTAAAAGTGGAGAAATAAAAACATTTAAATACGCAAGAAAATTTTTTGTTTTAAATCAAATAAAATGAACGTTGTAGAAAACATGAGAATCTCACCGGCTCCATTTGGACCAATTATTGACGTAAACGGTTGGATGGGACCGATTACCGTTTCTTCGTCGAACGACTTAAAATTGAAAATGACGATTTTATTTAAAGAAATCGACATTGTTAAAGTAAAACGTTTATCAAATACGAATAGATCGATGACCAAGTAACCGTTGGAAATCTGAAAACTCCAAATTCGAAAAATAACAGGGTTACCAATTTGCACATATCAAAATATCGAAGTCACATTGTGGGGAAGTGTTGCGCATTCCTGGGTTGCGTTTCCAAATTCAACTCGTCGACTCGAGTATCATTTTATCTTTACCACCGAATGTTGAATAAAGATAAAAGATAGTCAGAGTTGACAGAGTCAAGTTTTGGAACGCACCCCTGAGTGGTGATGTAACTTTTTCCCTTTTCTAGGAATGTGATGGAAAAATTTCTCCATTATTTTCAATGATAAAAATTTTCACTTTTCATATTCTTGGAAAAAAAGTTACATTATCTCTAATTAAGCCTTTGTCGGCAATGTGAAATTTTTATCCTTTAGAACGCAGCAGACTTTTGCATAACGCATAAAAGAACTAATCAGAATCCTTTCTTTCTTTTTATTTCACAGAATAGAAGAATTTTAATTGGTTGATTCTTTATGTACTATGTGTTATGCGTCACGCAAAAGTCTGTGCTGAGCCTTTTTGTCTTTATGCACTTTGCATACTTAAATTTTAAATTAAATTTCCTGTATAAAAATCTGAAAATATTCTTACATATATTTATAAAAGCTCTAATAACAAGTCTTTATTTAATTATGAGTTTTATAAAAAGTAAGATTGTGTATTTTATTTTTTATAGATTTAAACTTATGTTGTATCAGAATTTATAATAAAAAAATTGACTGTTTCTACCAATTGCAATTAACTTTAATCTCGGTTCAACTTGTTCTTCATCTTTTTCTAATCCTTTTAATCAGAAAACTGTGACGTTAAAGTCCAATCATTAACGGAGGGTTAACAAAATATTTCAAAATAGTTATACGTTTGAAAAATAAAAACAAAAATATATTTCCATAAAAATAAGAGCGCGCAACATGAACGATGATAGACAGATATTTAAAATGTAATTATCGCGTTATTACTTATATATCAAGTAGACTCGTAGAATAGAATGCGTATTGTATGATAAATGTATATTGTGTGATAAATTAAAATACACGAAAGCGTAATGTTGCAAAATAAAGTACTACTTCATTATTATTGTTATTAATATTGTCAAAATACATGTAACAAATTCTTGTTCAAAAATATATGTCTTGCTAACACAATAAACCGTTTATTTTAGTACTCATTTGCAAGTTTTTATTAAAGTCAAGTTTTAAAGTTATTTACATTGTTCACAACATACCTTGTGTCTCACACTCACAATTATGGTCACTCCTTTATTCTGACTTATAACATACATGTACATGATCTGTGTACGTAATTTATTAGAAAGTATAATAGCAGAGTCTTACAATAATTTTAAAATAATAATAAAGAACGTAAACAAATCTAGAAATAATAATACATTATTTGTAGTATTTATATATTTTTCTTCTAAGACATAATTGAGAATTATCAATGGCGAATATATATATATATATATATAAAAAGAAAATGCTCTCTTTTAAATAATGAACATTTACGAAACATGTGTAGGAGATGTAGTCAAGTCGAGCGTTAATACTTTGCTCTCCAAACACTCACCTACCTATAATTCACATATAACAAATTTAATCGACTAAAATACTAACAAAGACGTATAAAATGATTTATGATCAAACAATTTACTTACATCCGGGCAAATTCCGATAAGTGCATCCGCGTGCGAATAAAATTCCTCTTTCAACGATATAACAATTGTCTGCAGCGAGCTTGTTTTGTCGCGAATGTAGCTAGCCACCTTTCCTATATTAGTATTATCGAGAGCCGCGTCAATTTCATCCAAAACAAAGAATGGCGCAGGCTGGAAACTATATAAGGAATATAAACGAATAGTAAATGTTAATTGATCATGCATCATATTCGAATTATATCATCAATTTTATGTTCAAAATCAAAATATGAACCTGTGAATTGCAAATAACAAAGCTAATGCAGCGACAGTTTTTTCTCCACCAGACAAATTGGACATTGGTTGAAACCGTTTGCCAGGAGCCACGCAATTATAATTAATGCCATCTAAATAAGGTTCTTCAGGATTTTCTGGTCCAAGGAATGCTTGAGCAGATTGATTCTTCGCCAGACTCTGAAACCATATAAAAATATACATATACATATTGTATAATAAAATATATTTATATAAATTATAAACTTATCTGTACATTGTATAGATTTTTACATAAATTTATTGCTTTACAAACCTTATAAATAGGATCAATCTCGTTCGCTACGTGTTCAAAACACGCCATAAATCTATCATGTCGTTCTTTTTTCACCTTTTCAAATTGTGTCTTCGCTTTCTTTGCTTTTTTACGAGATTGCTCAAATTCTTCATTAGTCTCCTGTAATTTCTCTTTCGCTAAATATAATTTTTGAATTGCCTAAAAGAGAAAAAATTTTTATGTCTTTATAATTTTTTACATTTATCGATATTTTTTACATTTATCATTTCCAATGTATCGCAAACCTTCATATTTGGAGCTTGTATGCGCTGTATTGTATTTTGTAAATCATTGATTATTTTTGTTAGCTTATCGGTTGTCTTTTTGATATCCTCTTCTTCCACATCTTTCAGATTTTCGGACAAAAGCGTATAGTCTATGGTAATCCTCTTTTCGCGTTCATACTGTTGTTGCGTACTTACTGATGAATCATTATTAGTTTCACTTCCGTTCGCAGTGCTCGTTTCACCTGCTATATCTTCCATATTTCCGTACAGCATAGGTATTGCAATATCTTCCATCTGAATATTGTTAAATACACTTAATAATTCAAAAGAATATACATAATATTTTTATATGGTCAAATAATCTCATATTGAAGACTTAACAAACCTTGCATTGCATTAAGACAGCATGTCGTTCAGCCTTCTTCTGTTCAATCTTTGTTTCAATTGCGTTAAACTGCTTCTGAGCTGCCTGAATGTCTTTTGCGATGGTTCCTACTTCACGTCTAGCTTTACCGATTTCGTCTTCTTTCTGATCAACCTCCATCTTTTTAGCATTACGAGACGATTTCAATTGTTCCATTTGCTGCTCGTCATGGTCAATCTCCGCTTTTTGATTAGATTCGGTTTGTTTTGCAGATTCTAATTTATCCTCTGCATCTTGCACCGCTCGTTCCCATCGTAAAACATTGCCTATATTATAAATAATATTAATATAATGCAAAAGCTAATCACACATATAGAACGTATAAAATAAAATAATATATTTTCACAACATACTTTCTGTATCGCGCTGTTTCTCAAAATCCAATTGATTATAAATACGATTGCATTGATTATCAAACTCCATTCTTTTCTTTGCTCTTTCTTGTTGCGATCTGGAATATTAATATACTTTAGTATCTAAATTTAAGATAATACTTATAAGACAATACTTATCTAATAATTCCTTCCTACCTTAATTCTCTTTCTTCATATTGACGGATATTAGAAACTCCTATCTGTTCACAAAAACTAGCAAACACGTCATCCTCAACATTGTTCATCTTTTCTTTAATGTTTTGTATTTCTTGGTCCCTTTCAGCCATGGTTTTCTCGATAGCAGCTATTGCAGGCTGTGCATAGAAAATATTAAAATATTTTATTCAAATATAAATAAATATATGCATGCAATATATAAAATGTATCACAAAGCTTACACCAAACATGTTTAACTCGTTTTGCAGGCCATCTAATTCCACTTCAAGATCCGTAATTTGCTTTTGCTACAATAAAAATTATATTCATTATTTTTTTAAATTATATTGTACTTTTTAAAACTATTGTATATGTTGCAAAAACAACATGTACAAGGTAAGTAAAAAATCCGGTGAAATATTATGAAAACAAAGCATTTTTGGAAAAAATGATTTAGACAAAAGTGTAAGGTTTAAAAAGATCTACACTGATTACATCTGTTTAACCTTGGGTGGTATCGCCAAGGTCAAGTCAAGATTACATCGATTTTTTAAAACAGAAACCTCTATTTTTTATTGCATATTCTTGTAGATTATCTTGAGAACACACTATAACAAAATATTTTAAATACTTTTCGAGTTATAAGGTTTGAAGATTACAATACCATCGGCGTTAGCATTACACATCCGACTTATGGCTAAAACTTCTTGAATGTTGTTCATGATCTAAATAACATTTGTCAAGATTATGGCTATTGGAAATTGTTCCTCTTATTTTCAATTTTACATAAAAATGAATTTTTAGTACAAAATTATGAGGAACAACCTCCAATGACCTTAATCTTAACAAATGTTATTCAGATCATGACCTTAAACAACATTTAAGAAGTTTCAGCCATCGATCGGACACCTTTGATAATGACTGCGTTCAGCAGTACGTTTATTTTACAACTATTGGAAGTTTTCTTTGCATTGATTGGATTATACTTTTTTAGATCTAAAGGAATGTCATAAAACGGTTGCAAAACTGTTGTGTTCTGCTGAACGTAGCCAATGCTAACGCCGATGGTACTTTTTCTTTTCTTTTTTTGTCGAGGAGGAAATGCTAATGCACTACCCCGCTCACCCCCTGGGGAGGGGGCGAGAGAGAATGTGGGACTCGCACCCACTAAAACCTCCCCGGGTGTCCCTACCGAGACGTTACTCCGGGGGGGCCAGGGCTCGCGTGCAGCATTCTACCCAACAAGCATTTTACCTGACAGGTACTATAACTTTCAAGCCTCATAACTCAAAAAAAGTAACTATATAATGAAAATTAACTTCATTGTAGTGTTTTGACATCAGTTATTAGATTCTGGAAGCAAAAATAGTGTCATATTAAAAAAAAATCGATGTGACCTTGATCTGATCTTGGCAACGCCCAAAATCAAACAAATGTGATCAGTAAGTAGTAAATCTTTTTAAGCCACACAACTTTTGTCTGAATCATTTTTCCTAAAAATGCTTTGTTTTCGAAATATTTCACAGATCTTGAACTTTTTATTCACCCTGTGTACTCCAATATACAGGGCAATCCACATAAATCGAACATCTTGAATATTTCGCTTATTTTTGATGATATAAAAAATGTTTCAAATGAAGGTGGAATGATTTCGAGAGGGACATATTTTGGTAATGTTTTTTTTTTTAGGTGGAGGCTCGGAAAAAGATATGAAGGTCACCTCCACTTTTTAAAATTAAATTATGTGATTTTTTTAATATGATTCCTCTAATTATTCTGCATATAAAAGTATTAAAATAGAGATATCGAAGAAACCAATAGTTTACGAGACACTTAGTTTACAAAACAAAAGTTTACTTCACATTTTATTCTGGCATATATTGATATAAAACATAAAATATCTCATAAACTATTAATTTTTTGGCAGCTACATTCTAATACTTTTATGCACAGAATAAGATGAATCAATTGGTGAGGAGAAAACACACAGTTGTTATTAAAAAAAATACATCATTGCACATTGTAAATTGCATCATTTTTTTAAATAACTGTTTTCTGCACAGTAATTGATTCATCTTATTATTTTGTGCATAAAAGTATTAGGGTATAATTACCAAACCAAAAAATTTATAGTTTACGAAATATTTTATGTTCCATGTCAAAATAAAGTGTCAGAATAAAGTGTAAAATGTCTCGTAAACTATTAGTTTTTTAATATCTCTATCTTAATACTTTTATATGCAAAATAATTTGAGGAATCATATTATATATCTAAAAAAAATCACATAATTTCGTTTAAAAAAATGAAAATGACCTTCATATCTTTTGGCGCCTCCACTTAGAAAAAAAGTAACGTAATCAAAATACACCCCCCTCAAAACCGTTCCACTTTCATTTGAAACATTTTTTTATATCATTAAAAATAAATGAAATATTCAAGATGATAGATTTAAGTGGACCACTCTGTATAAAAGCAAAAATGGTAAATACTTTTTGTATATATTTCTTATGAGAAAACGAATGTAATAATGTAGTTGTTGTTACGACGACTACAATGAATATAACCTACTTATTTTCACGATCAGATTTGTGGTTAATTTTTTCTATACATTGAATTGTCTTAATATCTGAGCATGTTTCATATTTTTGAGTGCTTTCTATTTAGCAACACAAATCAACGTATTATACTGTCTTCTTTGGCAATTAACTTCAATGAGTAACAAAGACATTTAGTGTTGACTGTTTGTGTATATGGGCAACTTAACTCGTGACATGTATCAATTTACCCCACTATCGGGGCAAGCTGGCTGCAATGCAGCGTGTTCGTATTTCACTTACTACAAAGAAACTATACACTGTATAGGATCGTTCCTAGCATGAAAATGTAGAAAAAAGTTCTTTCTATCATATTAGCATAATTTAATCATAACAATCAGTCATTTAAAGGACTTAATACCTAAAACTGTGAAAGCTGTGCCGAGACCCGGTCTCCCCTAACGCTGTAAAGTTATTCCATTACAAGTTACATTAAAAAGTAACAAGTTACAAATTGCGAGTTATTTTTTTCAGTAACGAATGACTTTTCAAACCCGTTATAAGTAACTATTAATTGTTCCAACTCTGATGTTACATTATCATCATAAAAAATTCGCAACGTTATTACCAAATCGTTATTACAAAGTAACTAAGTGAACAGTCAACTCCCTGATAATACTTACTGTTGCAGACAAGTCACTTTTGTTATATTTTAGACGAGTCTCTAAACCACGTATTTGAGATTCAACCGTATTCAACTCAGATTCCTTACGTGATTTTTTCAAAGATTCCCTCAGTTCTTCTGTTAATTTTTCCTATAAACAAAATTAAAATATATTTTTATCTTTATATTATATAGAAATAAAAAAATATTACCTTTTGCGCCTTTAATTGAGACATCTGTTTTTCATCCCATCTTTTCGCTTTCTTTGCAAGATCCAAACTACCACCAGATATTATACCAGCTTTCTGATAAAATGTACCGTCTAATGCGACGCACTGTAAATATTTTACACATATCACACATAGTTTAATTATGATTTTATAGCTTGATTTAAGCAAATGCATATATACTTACATCATATCTTGTTTTCTTGTCCATCTCATATGCTACTTTATTTGCATCTTCAGGTGTTTCACATACAAGAGCATTATTAGTTGCAAAGAGAACTGCTCTATCAATATCCTTCGGAGAAAAATGCAACACATCATACAATAATTTCACGTTTTTAGGTTCTTGTATATTACTGCAAAATAATATATAATCACCATTATAAAGTTTAATATAAAATAAGGTCTTAAAAAACATAAAATGACAAAAAGTTAAAATAAAACTATGTAATAATTTATTTACCGAAGACGTTCTTTAAGCGGTTTAGCTTGTATGTAATCAAGTGGAAGAAATGTTTCCGGTTCGAGATACTGTTCCTTCAAATATTGGATACATTGTCTGGCAGTTTTTTCAGTATCTACCACAATAGCTTCCATGTATTTACCAAGTACTTTTGTAATTGCAACATTATACCGCTTATGTATTGGTTCGCACATGTTGTACATACGATCGTACTAAAAAAAAAAAAACAAATAAATTATTTCATTTCAATTTTAAAGAAAGTAGCGAGAAGAGATAACGCACCACTCCAGGAAACAGACGTTTGAAATTCTCCACAATTTCTGTTTTTTTCTTGTTTCTAGATACTTCATGCTTATCAACTTTAGCATCACCAAGTTGCTCCGAGATGTTTTCCAACTCTCGCTGCAAATTTTGAATCTTATCTTTTGACGTGCCTACGTCGGATTGCAAGTCAGCTCTAAGCTTTTTCTGATCCTCCAATGCAGCCTCCGATGTTTTTATATGTTCCTCCAACTTTTCTACTCGTTTGAGTGCCTCATCTCGCATATGACCTTTCTGTTTATGCTTGTTTTCTATCTCGGTCTTTTTTCTGCCTTCGTTATCGAGCCTATCTTGGTCTGATTTTTGTTCGCGATTGATAGAATCAAGAAGTTGAAGATATCTCGCGGATTGTTTACCAGCTTCCTCTTTTAGACGATTATATTCCTGTACCTTAAATTATTTTATTAGTTAATTAAACAATTTTAATTATTCATAAATAATTTGCATTTTATTCCTAAGTAGTAACTACGTTTTATTTAAAAAAATAGTTGTAAATTAAATAACAATGTGCTTTAAGATTTCACGAATATTACGTAATTTTTTATACCTGTTCATCTTCCAATTGCACATCTCTTCCTTGTAACTGTGATTGTCCTGCTATACTCGCTTCATAAGCAGCTTTAGCTTCTTCCACCTGACGCAATTCTTCTTGCAATTCGTGTATATCTTTTTTATGAGCCTCATCTGCAATACGCGCTTGAGCTAAAGATTTGCGTGCGGATTCCACTTTCTTCTGCATATGTGCAACCCGTTCTTTGGCTTTAATAAATGTCGGTCTTTTCTTTGTAATTTCTACTTCCACTTCCCTGATATCTTGCTCTATCTTAGCAAGATCTCTGCCCAATTTAGCGGCATCTTTTTTCTTCTCTTTCAACAATTCCTCAGCCTTTTCCTTCTTCTTCTCAACTTTTTCAATTTCGTGTTGTTTCTTCTTTTGAGAAACTTCTAAATTTTCAATATTCTTCTCATTATAAAATAATCGAAATAGATGTAAATCTATTTGCTTTTCCACCTAAAAACAAAAGATAAATTTTTGTGATTAACAATTATATAAGTATATACAGGCAAGAAAAATGAACAGTATAGAGGATGATAGTTAAGTACTGTAAAATATTTCTAAGAGATGATTTCTCATAGTAAATCAATATGAAAACTTCATAGAATATCCGTATATCCAAAACAGTTTAATTTCAAAAGTGTCAAAGTTGAAGGAAAAATTTCGAAAACCACTGGGTTATTTTGTCCAAAGTTTGTGTATATTTAAGACATAAACTAGAACAGTTTCCGAAATTTTTGAAAAAATAAAATTTTTTTTCAACTTAAATATCGTTTATTATTTAATCTAATCCGTTGTATTAAATGTAACGGATGTTTGTCTTGATTTCGTGAGGAATCACGCCTTAAAATGTTTTAAATAACTCAATTATCACATTGTATATACTATATATACTGTAAAATGGAATAGCTTTAGCACAAAATCCAGATACTTTTGGCTCAAATTTTGACAATGTCCAGACAAACACAAGTCAATATCTAAAAAAAAGTCTTAAATATTTTGAGAAGGTTTGTCTGGATTTTGCATCTGTTGTCGAAGTATTTTTTTTTATTTTGATCAGTTAATCCCATTTTATAATTTTAATTTTTTATTCAACATATATGATATTAATTAAGCGGATTCTTTTCAGTGAAACATAAAATAAAAAATTGTGATTAGTAGTTAAAAATATGTACTTTCATTTACAAAATAATTTGATGCTTGTAGTTTATATCTTTTCTTTTCTAAAAAAAAAACATGACAAATACTTTATGAAACCAAAAGAATCCTACGCTCCCTTAACTATTACAACAAAATCAAAGCATATATATACGCACATATTCTTCTTTGAGACGTTGATATTTTTCAGCCTCTTCTTTTTCTAATTTTGCTTCTTTTCTTTCAGCAGCAATTCCTTTCTTTTTTTGATATGAAAATTGAGTTTCTTCTTCAGCTTTTAGCATTTCTGTTTTTAGTCTACAATGTTATTTTTATCATTTACAAATATATTTCAAGTGCAGTTACATATAGCGAAATTTGAAACTTACCTTTCATATTCTGTTTTTAATGAACCAGAATTACTGATCTCCTCAAACAGAGCAGTGCGTTCCTTTGGATTTTTCATGGCTATAGATTCAACAGCACCTTGGAATACCAAAAAATTCTTTGCTTTAACATTAATACCAAGGTGCTCTAACTCATTAAGATAAACTTGGCTGGTAACAACCTATGACAAAAACATTTCAAAGATCTTAAATGCAACTAAATAAAAGTTCAACAACAAAACTTACATTATTATTAATTCTGTGTTCAGAAGAAGAACCTTGTACTGAACGCATAAAGCTTTTTTCAGTCCCATCTTCCAACTCAAATACAGCTGTTACTGAAGCACTGTAATCAACAGAACAATGTACAATTTTTATGTAATTCAAGATGAAACATACAAATTATAATGTACAATTCCATAAATGAACATTATGTATACATATATATAAATTACCTGCGTGCTACTGGCATACCAATGGATGCACCATGAATCAGCTCACTAAATCTTTTGACTCGTAGACTGCTAGTCTTCTCACCCATGACAAAACTGATGGCATCCATAAAATTAGACTTTCCTGTAGCACACATGTAACAATAACACATCACAGTCACATACGATTTACTTATATCTTTCAGCATATAATGCCATACCTGCATTCAGCGAACTCAATGACTGAATGAGTGACCTTTAGAAAATCAAGATATAACTGACTCAACAAATCTAGAAATGTATAGCTATTCCTGATAAAAAAAACTATCGTATAAGCATTGCTTTCGCTGAACGCACCATTGTTGACACACAGAATGATAACCTACCGGATCCATTAGGGCCAACTACAGCCGTAAATGACTTTAGCGGGCCGATAATAAGTTTTCCTTTATAAGATTTGAAATTGTCAACTTCGATATGCTTCAAGAACGCCGGCATCCTTGAAAATAATCAAGCAAAACGCATAAAACCCGAAAGTAGCGCAATTGGCGCCACAAAACCTCCAATATAAGCAAGCAACACCCCACAATGCCCCACAATACTCGAAACACAAGGATGCCATTTGAGGGATAGTTACGACATCGCGATCAACGCCATCAGTCGGCGGTCTAGCGCGACCATAGCCATACTTAAGGTAGTACTAGTATGAAATGATTTTCTGAAGCCTTGTGTCCACGATGCTAGAAATCGGTCCGTAGTAGGAGCTATGGTAGGAGCATATTGGAACATATTGGAGCATGCGACGCGAACAAACCCCTTGTGTCCACGATGCTAGAAATCGGTCCGAGATCTCGGACAGAGAAGAAATTAACAAATCACATTTGAACAATTTGATCACATGACCATTGCGATTGGTCAATTCTTTCTTCATCCGAGTTCTCGGACCGATTTCTAGCATCGTATACACAAGGCTTGAGGGCCATTTTCATCAAGCTCAGTTAACTTAACTAGGTCGGTTAGTCCATCGGAATTGACCAATCGCCATCTGTCTTCAAACAAATGCGATTAGTCAATTCCAATGGACCAACCGGCCTAGTTAACTGAGGGTGCAATCCACTTCACGCTGCAAATGCTTTGAAGCATTCTTTGATTGGTCAATTCGAAAAATTCTTTCTTCTGATTGGTCAACGAAGTGTTTGCAGCGTTAAGTGGATCACACCCTGAGCTTGGTGAAAGTGGCCCTTAAGGGCACTCCACACAAACTTGCATAGTCGCATAAACATATGCATAAAGAAAATCATCCAATCGTAGTTTACATTTGTCTGTACGACAGAAATGTGATTGGGTAATTTTCTTCATGCATATGGTTATACGATTCTGCAAGTTTGTGTGGAATGGCCCTTAAGAAAGCGATGATTTTCTTATATTGACCGTAACCGTATACCGTATGCCGTAATCTGTAAGGCCTATCGCACATGAAATGCATAATGGAGCGTAAACATAACATAAGACCGCTCGACCAATGAACATCTTATGTAAATCAATATGGCGACTTAATGCTGGATGCTCATTGGTCCAGCGGTCTTATGTTATGTTTATGCTCTATTATGCATTTCATGTGCGATAGGCCTAAGGGGCTTCGCACAATAAAAGGAACAGAGAACAGAGAACAGAGAATAAGAATTTCAACCTATCAGAAATCATGTATTGTAGAATACATAGTTTCTGATAGATTGAAATTCTAAAGGGCTTCACACATGAAATGCATAACATAAGGCCGCTAAACCAATGAGCATCTTATGTAAATCAATATGGCGACATTATGTTAGATGCTCATTGGTCCAGCAGTCTTATGTTATGCTTATGCTCTATTATGCATTTCATGTGTGATAGGCCATAAGATTATCGTTATATAAAAATTTTGCAATAGGCCGCTTACGTTATAGTAGTAGCAATAAAACAATATTAGTCAGTACTATGCATTATCAGTTTATATTAAAATTAGAGATCTTATCGGCAATATCATAATATTTTGTTTATAATATAATAATACGTAATAAGTAAATTAATTTTGTTTATGCAGGATAATATTGCGTAGAATCTTGTTTACTGTTGATTGACTTACACACGTTAAAAAATCTTGGCCAACTCGCTTTTGATACATGAACCAGACGATATAAAATTCAATGCAATTAGAACCTGTAACAAAAAATTATTGTTATAATAAATAATAAGTTTTTTTTTATCGTTATATTACTTTGTATGATGTTATTCTAACTTCAATATCTGTAATTCAACAGCAACTGCGTGACGTCGTCTTGGATTTGATAGAAGAGGTCGTATATCTTCGATGAGCACTCGGACGGCTTCCCGGGATAATCTTTGAAAAATTATAAATAAGTTTACAATATACTCACTTTATTCGATTTTTACTTTTCATTGTAAATGTCAACTTTTCAGAAAATGTAACTTCTAAAAGTATACAAAATCACATTTACCTATAAAGACTGCGGAATTCACTTTCTGGTATACCAAATGGATCTGAGGCATTCCTAAGTCTCTCCTTTCGTATTCTAAGCATTATATTTTCTCGACGTCGCATTAATATTTCGATTATTAAATTATCCATTGTGTGCGCAAAAAAGTCTTCTTTCTTCGTTACTTTTATTTTTATTTCACCTTTTCACTTATAAATTTCGTGCCGAGCCTATTCACGCGAGTAATTTCGTATTTTCACGAGGTGAGATTAAATATAATTGGGTGAGTTGCTCACTTCCGTCATTTTCACCCAATCCGAGAACCGTAATAAGCCCCCTGAAAGAGGAATAGTTTAATGGGTCCTTAAGGACGTTCTCCGAAAAATCCATTTTCTTTAGATTTTTCTGAAACTTACAGAATAAGCTTG
>NW_017298213.1:978478-981790 GCF_001594075.2 Trachymyrmex cornetzi | reverse complement strand
CGGTGATAGTCAACTAATATTTTCTGTGTGTAGGGGCGATTGCGTGGACGCGAGTAAACTTTAGGTTGAGCACAACTGCAGTCGGAGAACGTCCTTAATTGTGTTACAATAAGTGATTATATCAGTTTATAATAACCCGGAAAAAAATATTATATCTACATATATGGACATATTTTGTACTTACATATAATTATATGTAATTATATATGAAACATTTTTCCCGGAAATTTTATGTTATACAAAATCCGTGCAGTGTACACAATATATTTTTAATAAAAGATTGACGTCTTGCTATTCTTTTATAATATTTAAATTGCTGAATTCTATCATTTACGTTTTATTTTAAGATAAAAGAGTTATTTAGTATTTATTATTTTAAACAACTATACTTCTAACTTATTACTTATTAAACACATTTAATGCTTTAAATAAGTTTTTAGGATTTATTTAATATTTTTATTTTAATAAACAAAATTGAAAATTCAAACAAGTCAAACAAGTAAGTAATAACACTTGTAATTTATTTCTTATTTAATATTTTAAATAAGTTTTCCGAATCTAGTTTATATTTTTTGTTTGAAATAAGTTGTATCAGTTTTCTAACCGATTCCTACGATTTTATATTTTAAATAAGTTTCTGAAATTTATTTTATATTTTTTATTTTAAATAAGTCGTTTAACCAAAGTTTGTATTGAGAGAGCGCAAATTGTTTCGCAATATTAAGAAAATTAGCATATATCTTTATAAAGGATGTATAGAATATTATTAACCTTTGTTTAAGTATGAATTATTTAAAATATTTTAAAAGTGAAAATTGAGACATAACGTATCGTTAAATATCAAAAATACCTCACACACGCGAATAATTATCAGTTACGTATATAAAAAGAACCGCGCAAATAATATAGGATTAAACTAGTGCCAGAGATTCCACAAAGCAAAGCGCGAAATGTACGATGATATCCTTTTGTCAAAATCATGTAAAATATGAATAAATGAATAAACCGTGAATATTTTTCATTCGCAATAGTAGAGTAGGATATCTAAACGGCGCGAGGCGAACAGTAAGGGGTGGGGGAACGTGCCGCGCGGCGCCAGCCGACAATAACGACTACGTCAGCACTTCGGCATTCGCTCGGCGACCGCGGAGAAAGACGGATGCGTTTTACGAGTTGTTTCGGGTGTCACATTAATTAATGAAAATTAGATCTTTACGAACGCGAATTACGTAAAGTTGCTTAAAACTAAGGAGTGTACTAAGGGTTGATAGATTTGATTACACAGTTTTTGCTCAATTTCTTAGATTCATTACGCGCATATACAGCTGAATATTTTAGATATTTCATTTGTTCTTACATGTACGGTATAAAAATGAGATTCTTATTGTTGGATATTTCAAATTGTGGCTTTTTATCACTTTGAATCGTATAATTCTGCCATTGTCACGTTACTCCGCATTCTTATGATATACGGGAAAAGTGTAATAGATAAATTATATTTAAAAATTACATATCTCTAAATGTTGTGCATGCTTCATGCTATTTATACGTATTATTCTATTTAGTCGAAATTGTTTCATAATTTAAAATAAATTTTGCATTTATCTTTATTTAAAGGATGTATGACATATTATTAATCTTTATTTAATTTTGTAAATCACAAAAAAGAGCAACAAAAATTGAGATACAATGTTGGGATGTCGAAAGCACTTTACATGAGAAATTATATAAGAAAAACACACTATTAAAAACCTTTTTTTTATTTCTGGCCTTTTGTCAGCACATTGTAATTGATACGAAATATTTAAAATTATAAAATGAACGTCAAATATGTTCCTCGGTGTATCACAATATAATTATGATATTAAACGACTCGTGCCGCTAAAACTAGATACATATAAGAAATTGTTTCATTAATCGAAGAACATTAAAAATGCAAAGAATATTATTTTACTTAATAATATGCGTTAATATTTCGACAATTAGACGGTTGGCGCGCGGCCTTGGGTGGAGACGGAAAGGAGTGGCACGGAGCGGCGCGTCATGTTTACGCGTACTTACCGCGCAGTCATTCTTTTACCAACGTTCGTACAAGCAGGTAATCGTGTCGCGTGCGGCTCTTTTCATATTACTTTTTGAAATCTTATCGCGAAGAATATAATACGAAACGTTGTACTTTATGAATTATTAATCATACTAGTAATCGTATTATGCGAATATTCATAAAATACAACAATTCATATTATATCTAGCATTTTCTGCGATTATTATGTTTCATAAAGAAATGCGAAGAAGAGCGGCACGCGACACGGCTATTTGTCTGTACGAACGATATCACACGAGTTATAAAAAAGCTGCGTTAATATTAATACTCTCATGCAATTCCTGCTTTTACAATTAATATAATTTATGTAATTAATAATTTAAATAATTTTTTGTTTTTGTGCATCTTTCGTTATACGATCCGCATAAAAAACGTAACTATACAACTATATATATATTTGTCGGTAATAAAAGAAATATTTCTCTTTTCTATTAATCTCTATACCTCATCCCGTTGACTGTAATCATATATCTTACAGACATCGTAATAAGAGATTCAGTACTTTTATTTGCTCTAAATTTATTTCGCAATGGTGGCGAATTGAGATGTTTTTGATATTCATTTCTCAAAGTCAATTAATAATTGCATAATAATTTAGATAATAGCAATATCGAGGTAAATAATGGCTTAATACTTATGAACAAAAGTTAAACAAGGAGGATACAGCCAAAACGCCGGTTATTTATTGCGATGTCGTGTATTTAAAAAGATCTTACACAATTAAAATTCATAAACGTTTAGGCCATATTCGGCCTTCATCAGTATGTTCTTCAGTACAATTTTTACGTTGGAAATTATATAAATTACAATTTTTCTATTTAAATAAGAGAGAATAAATCTCAGTCATGTTGAAATATATGATGGTCATTTGATATAAAAAGTATAATGTATCCTAAAAAGTTGATTTTTGTGTGACTGTTAGTATTTGTCCATTTTCAATTGCAAGACTCCTTGTCGTAAAGAATTCCAAAGTTCTTTACTTGTATGTGATAGGAGTTGCAATTATTCACTGGTAGTTTTACAATCTTTATATTTTCTGAATTATTGAGGATGGAAGAAACTTTCCAGAACATTACTTGTTAAAAGAATTTTTGTGTTTTTCTGTGTTCTGTCCTTCGGTATTTATATTCTCAAGAAAAATCAAGAGGGGAAAATTAAAGGAGTAGGAAGGAAGTTTTTGGAAGGGGATCATTCGTTAAGTAGAGGCA
>NW_017298213.1:975577-976964 GCF_001594075.2 Trachymyrmex cornetzi | reverse complement strand
TTTACATAGTGTATTATTCGCGAGTGTTTTACGCGAGTGTCCTGTGCGAGAGGATGTCAACCCGATTCTGAGAGGAGGAGGTCTGAGAGAGGCATCGGGCACCGGCGGAGCAACCTTGCGGTAAATATCATCATTTTTTACTTATCTAAAATCAATATGTTTCTTCTATTTATTTTTGAGTCGTTTTATTTCACAATGATTAAAAATAATAATTAGAAAAAGGATTATTTTTAAATTTTATATACTATAATTATTTTGAAATTTCATATATACGAATTTTTAAGATTTGTTTAAAAAAATGTATAATTATTTTATAAATATCTAGCTCAATGATGAATTAAAAAATTCGATGCTCATAAAAATTTTATATTTTGAAAATTATATGATTATTTTAAGAGAACTTTGCGTTTTTAAAAATATTGTTTGTGTTCTTTCTGGTTTGTTATAATTTGAATTTTACATTTTTGTTACAGAATCATCGTAGCGACGTTGCAGATGTAACTCCGCTGTTGCGCGTCGGGTTGATGAGTGACGAATTAACGTTTTTATTGAGGTAACGGATGTGTGATAATTTTAAGAATATCCTATATATGTATCTATAAATGCATATATGCATTAATTTAATAAAAATATACGGATAAATGTGTAGCTTTCCATACATCCGTTGTCTTAAAATGGATAAATTAGAACAGATTAGGATAAACTTAATTCTGGATGCCTTATTATGAATATATTGTGCGTGCACACTGTTAAATTTATAATGTCACGTTACACCCAGTTTGAGTTTACAAAATAAATTAATAAATTAATAAATTAATAAATTTTACGTATGAATTTATAATTTAAAAC
This sequence comes from Trachymyrmex cornetzi, assembly GCF_001594075.2. Classification (NCBI taxonomy): domain Eukaryota; kingdom Metazoa; phylum Arthropoda; class Insecta; order Hymenoptera; family Formicidae; genus Trachymyrmex; species Trachymyrmex cornetzi. Next base: position 976,115 of record NW_017298213.1, on the reverse strand, counting down.
AAAAACAAACAAATAAATTTTATAAATATACGTATGAATATACATTTTAAAACAAAATTTGAACCAAATTGAATAATCTTTCTGTAGCGCGGTATTCTCTAAACGTCTTATCGATGATTGTCGGTATCGTTAACTAGCGAGAGCCAATGGCAGGACAATCCTGGAAGTAAGAATGGTACTCATTGGCTATCGTTAGTTAACAGTAGCAATAATTATCGATAAAACGTTTAGAGAATCCCGCAACTGAATTAAATAGTTTTATTTTATTCTTATAAGAAAAAGTAAAACTATTTAACTCAGGAAGATTATTCAATTTAGCTCAAATTTTGTTTACTTATTGTAAACTTATACGTTAATGTGAACGCTTTGATACGAAGTAACTCAAGCTCGGTTTGATAATTCAAGCTCAGAAATATGTATAATAAAAAATATTGTTTCGATGATCGCGTTTTATATAATATTGAAGTAACTCGGGAAAAAATATTTTACATATAATTTTATAAAATTATATATAATTTTATATAATTGTATATAATTG
>NW_017298213.1:968403-974592 GCF_001594075.2 Trachymyrmex cornetzi | reverse complement strand
TTTTCCTATCTGTCCTATTCCCAAATATTTATTCAGGATTAAGTTTTATACAAGTTGGTGCAGAAAAGCAATATCTACATACACATATATGTATAATGTGTACTGTTTTTTAAAAAATTCCTTCTATTGTTTTACACTTATTTATATATGCGTTACTGATGAAATAATAATGAAAATTTTTATGCATATAATTAATTGATAATGCATATAATTAATTGATCTCGTGTTTCTGCAAAAGATATTTTATGGTTATTAATTATTATTGTTTATTTAAATGCACTGACTTTAACCTGATCTTTTATAACTTATCCATATGTAGTAACTGGATTTTATACCAGTTAAAGTAGTAACATGATGTAAGATCCAAAATATACATTTTACCAAGAAATAATTTTATTTCATAATTATTTTAAAATCGCGTTCAGAGTTTTGCATAATTAAAACACTTAATTTTGAAATAAAAAATTATACAAAAAATGATTTGATCTAATAGTGTACAAAATACAATAGGGATATATTCATTGACGTGAGGGAAAATTATCCCTTTCGGATCTTACATCATTCATCTGAATTTTTTATCTCTGCATGCGTTGAGATGAGATTCAGCAACGAATCGTTCGAATCGTTAAAAATACGTACATGGGCCTTGAATTTTATTGGATGATAATTGATTTACAGTCCTTTACAGTTTATTTTTAAATTAAAGATTTATTCTTGATATTTTAATGTTTATATTAAGAAATTTGATCTAGTTTAATATTCGAGACTTTTGAAATAAAAACGTTATTGACTTAAAGATTTTATAATTTATTTTTAGTCGAATATTTTTATTTTTAATTTAGAATAAACGCGAATAGAGAATAAACGCGACGTTTATTCGTCGTTTATTAATGGAATTATTGTTGTTATTATTATTGATAAGTATTCATATTACAATTTAGTCAAATTTATTGATGGCCCCTTCGCGACGCATTCGTGTTTCGCGCATCGTACATAAGCGTAACATCTTACGCTTATTGCCGGTAATGTTAGGGTGATGTCCCATGCAGCGGATCGTGTGTAAGCGGATTCGCGTATCGCCAATCACAGAATCATTCTCTTAGATATGCTTGCGAAATTTGCAAACAGATCTAAGAGAATGATTCTGTGATTGGCGATACGCGAATCGGCTTACGCACGATCCGCTGCATGGGACATCACCCTTAGTCGGCAGCAGTCGGCAGCAGTCGGCAGCAAAAAGGAGTACTTCTCCTTGTTGTCAATTTCTGGCATATGAAGTCAGGATATTGGCCAGGAACAACGAAAGGTGAGTTCAGTCTGGCCAGAAGAAAGAAGAGTATCTGTGAGTATATGAAGTAGGTTGGTGTGTGTAACACCAATTTAAGTTATTTTTAAAAGGAACATGTACATTGAGAAAAAAAATTTGTTTAAGAAACTAAACACATTTAGTTGTTTGCAGATTTGATTATTTTATCAAATTTTATATAATCGTATTTAACCGTAGTCTGCTTAACGAATTGTTTAGTATTAAGCACACTACGGTTAAATTCAATTAAATAAAATTTGTTGTATTAACCAAATCTGCAAACAACTAAATGTGTGTAGTTAGTTGAATAAATTTGTCTTTCTCAGTGTATAAAGATTGACTGAATTTTCGGGAGGGTATAACTTGCTCGCAAATTGCGAGTTCTTATATTTTTTGAATTTTGGTTTATTTAAAATACAAAAATAACTAACAAACAACAGAGCTAATGAGAATCAGCGCGGATAATCAAACGCAAGCTTTGTAGATTAAAAAAATCTACAAAACTTGCGCTTGATTATCGGCGCTGACTCTCATTAGCCTTGTCATTTTTTGTATTTTAAAGATTGAAATTCTGTTTTAATTATTATTATTTATTGCTCATTTATTTGATATAACCGCGACTAGGTTATTCCGCTGAATTTATCAGTACGCGATAGGACCAGTTGCAGGATTCTTTAAACGTTTTATCGACAATTGTCGCTATTGTTAACTAACGATAGCCAATGAGTACCACTCTTTCTTCCAGGATTGTCCTGCCATTGACTGTCGCTAGTTAACGATAGCGACAATCATCGATAAGACGTTTAGAGAATCCCGCTACTGGATACCTATCATGAAATATGTCGGAATGGATTCCGTTCGGAATTATTCCGTTTTCCCTAGAAAACACAATAGAAATCTAGGGAATAATTGAATAATTCCGATCGAAATCGATTCCGACTTGTTCTATGATAGGTACCCTGGATAGTTAGGCATTAGCTGCTATGTTCAGCAGAGAAAGCAGCTTTGCAATTTTCATTTATTCGTGCCACATTCACACCCTTCTCCACCCGTGTATTCCTATACTGGGCTGCGTTCAGGAATTATGCCTAGATAACTTTAGGGTGCATTTTTGCTATAATATACGTAACGTAATCTATAGCTTAGAGTTATCTGGGTGTAATTCCTGAACGCAGCCCTGTATATTACTTCATTAATGTGTAATAACATCGCGAATATAATACGTTAATATTGCTGTGTTCCGCAGGGAAAACAACTTTGCAAATATTGTAAAATTTTTCAATATGATTGATTTATACATTTAAATCCATAAGGATCCAAAAATAAAATCCAATCGTATTGATGAATTTTACAATATTTGCAAAGCTGTTTTCCCTGCTGAACACAACCATATTAACGCAACCGTATTATTTTCGCGGCGTTATTACACATTAATGAAGAAATGTAGGAATACACAGATAGAGAAAGGTGTGAATGTGGCACAAATAAATGAAAATATGGATAGGTAGGACACACACACAAGTATGGATAGATAGAGAATGTATAGGTAGGGACAATAAGAATAGATAGGTAGGAATAAACATAACCATTTTAAATTGAAATATTAAATTATTACAAATTAAATGACACTTAAATAAATTTTGCGATCGGGTAATTAAATTTTATTTTAAAAATAAAAAAAATAAATATAATTAAATTAAAAAATATCACATAATAAATCTAAACAGTAAACTTTATAATATGTAGGTAGGGATATATAAATATCATCTGTACATACTTGATAATTGGGAAGGAGGGATTAAAAATTAAATAAAATTTTAAATTAATTTTAAATTTTATTTAATTATCGGCATCCCGTTCCAATTATCAAATATGCAAATAAATCAAATTAATTTTAAATTTCATTGCTTTTTCAGCTCTCCTGAAATTAAACTTTTTGTAAAATCCTATACATTTATAGATTATGTAACACGTTAATATCGTAATTAATTTTATTGTTTAAATGTATGTATGATAGTATTAGGCACGTGATATAGAATTTATGTAAATTATGTCCAGATAAATGTTATCATATTTACTTTTATAATTTTACAATAATTACTAATAAATTATATGTTTATTAGGATGTATACATATATGTATATCGCGTTATTGAATATCTATTCACAATACAAATAGCATTTATCTTGTCGTAGTAAATCAAATTTTTTGTTACTTTATTGATGTAAATTACGAAATCGACGAAACATACGATAACAAAAATTGTTTATTGATTTAACAAGTTTGACAAATATTTAATCTTGAATCTTTTTTGGATTTTATTTTGAATATCAAAAAGTCATTAATAATTTTGAGTGATTTTTAATTAAAAATTTGATGTTTAGAATAATCGTCAATTTTTCTTCGCATTTATAAAAGTATACATATTTATTAAATAAGTCATAAAGATTAGAGCTTTGACTGAAGCGATAGTTAAATATTAATGTCTTGTGATTGCTTTTTCACATTTACATTTTTAACATTACAGAATTATAACTTATAAGTATATCTTAGTAATTAATTTATTATATACAAAGCTGTACGCTCTCGCGTCAGATGGATGCTAGTGAATGCGTGGTTTGTACCGATGGAAAGTCGTAATTATTTTTATCATGGAGAATTATTCTTCGTCACTTTCCGTAAAGTCCATTCGCAAAGTCTAGTTTTGGTGTTCCGTTTGAGATTCTTGTACAAGATCGGAATTAATGCCGGATTTTCTCGTCAGTTCCTGGAAGTAGTAATTTTATCAATGATTCAATAACAATTGCTACATATTTTAAAGTTAAGTTGCAAAATTAATTCAGTGGTATATTCTGGGGTATAATTTTCATCGCTTTCTTAATTTTACTAAATGTTCTCCGACTAGTAATAATGTTAGACTGTCTCAATGATAATAAGAATTTAGTATGATTAATATGGATAGAATGATTGTTTGTTTAAATCCAAATTATTAAGTAAATAAATGTAAGTTTTATACAAATAATTTGCTTATTTTTTGATGATTGCTTTAATAAAAATGTAGTTACGAATGTGTATATTTAATTTTCTAATTGTTATTTAAAAAATCGTTTAATTTTAGATATTGGACATCCCGCCACTCAGAATATTATTAATTGTTTATGTATATGTATATATAATACTTTTCTATAATAAAATACATGCAGATATTATAAGATTATATTTAACAAATTTTGATTTTTAATTAAGATAATTTTTACCAAAATGCTTTATATTTTTTTAAATAATGTTGTAAATACACGAATTTAGTTAAAATTATATGGGTACAAAAAAATTCGAGATAAGTCGAATGAGTACCCTCATATTAATGGGACATTACTAATTAAATTTTTGGAAAATATAAAACAAAGAATTGTTCAATTTTATTGTAATAAATTTGTTAGTATAAAAATATAGTTTTTTAAAATCCTATTATTATCGGGTTCAATTTATCTCGAACAGTTGGTACCCGAGAAACTTTTGTACCCATACATATAAAAAATTGCAATAACGGATGTATTTTATTATTATTAAATATATTCCTTCGTAAACCACTATTGTATAAGGAAATCATTCTATCCGTTTATTTTTAATAAGAGATGATTTTTAATCACGTGTGGCGGAACATATTTTCTCGCGAATTTTAATATTATACTACAGATGTGATAAAAATGGTGATTGTAATTGACATGCTACCCAAATTATTACTATCGTAAGTAGTCGGAAAGATTCGGGATGCATACCCACCTGTAATAAGATCGATGTCGGTATTTGACGGATGCTTAACTTTTCTTTGCAAATGGATCTTGTAAATTTGACGTAAAATCAGAATACATTAAGTCTCCACTGAAGATTGTTCTTCTTCTTTGTATCGAATACTGTAACCAGCGTACTACAAGGCGGAAAGACTTTGGTATGAAATTATTGAGATATCTTGAACGCGATGAAATAGTGCTGTTATAAATATCTTAACGACTTTTTATCGCGGTATTATTAAGTTTTATATTCACAAATTAATAATTAATAGTAAATATGATCTAATTGTTGTTAGTATTTCTTCTGCGTTTATCAATAAATTTATTAAACATTATGGTTTAGAAAAATTTGTGTTATCGTATGTATTTTCGACGTATTCGTATAATCCCGCATTACTAAAATTATGCTTCTATATAATCATTTTTATTATATTTTGAACAGCATTTATGATTGTATATTATATTTTAAATTGTTATCATTGTAATATTAAATTGTATAAAGAATTTCAATAAAAGATGATATCAAACAAATTGTGTAATATGATTGCTAATTATTGTATTGTATTTCGCTATTTATATTGCATGTGTGGTGGAGGGCCTCTTCAGGTTGATTTGTTTTTATTTATTTAAATTTTCTTTACAACTTTAAATTAAATGTACATGTTTGCTTACAATTACAACAATTCCAACTTTATTCAACGGCTTGCATATATATTTGATAAAAACAGAACCTTTTGAATACTATCAAAGATAGTATCGAAATTTGTATTTTAATGGGAAATGGTTAGCGAAATAAAATTTGTTAATTATGCTTCTATTATATTAAATTTGTATTATATTTTGAACAGCATTTATGATTGTATATTGTATTTTAAATTGTTATTATTGAAATATTGAATTGTACAAAGAATTTCAATAAAAGATAATATCAAACAAATTGTGTAATATGATTGCTAATTATTGTATTGTATTTCGGTATTTATATTGCAATATGATTAGCAATATATAATAAAATAATTAGACATAAAAATAAAAAATACATTGAAAATATATTCACCTGCAAAAACGAGCTACTAAATTTATTAGTGGCTC
>NW_017298213.1:965487-968164 GCF_001594075.2 Trachymyrmex cornetzi | reverse complement strand
ATTTTAATGTGAAATGATTAGCGAAATAAAATTTGTTAATTATGCTTCTATTATATCAAATTTGTATTATATTTTGAACAGCATTTATGATTGTATATTATATTTTAAATTGTTATTATTGTAATATTGAATTGTATACAGAATTTTTCAATAAAAGATAATATCAAACAAATTGTGTAATATGATTGCTAATTATTGTATTGTATTTCGCTATTTATATTGCAATATGATTAGCAAAATATAATAAAATAATTAGACATAAAAATAAAAAATACATTAAAAATATATTCACCTGTAAAAACGGGCTACTAAATTTATTAGTAATTCGTTTTTTTTGGGTAAGTATACTTACAAAGAAAAGAGGACCACCGATAAAATTGGAGGGGTGGTTGAAGGCCTCTATAGCTCGTTTTTGCTAAATTATACCTTAAATTGACAATATAAGTATATATTTAGAAAATATTTAATTTATTAAGTCTCTATAATTGCCAGTAATTATGGAGACTTTGATACATACTAGTAATTATGTTTGGTAAAAACGGGCTAAAAATTTGCATAAAGAAACATAACTTCGTAATTTTATAAAATATTATAAGATAAATATCATAAGACAAAATTTACTAAATTAACTTTATTTGAATTTTCAATTCCGTTTATTAAAATTCAACAATTTTTATTTACATATGTAGGAGATGCGAAGTTAAAATTTTTTCGTTCAAAGACCCATTAAACTATCCCTCCTATGAATAGTAGGCACTATTCTATCCTGAGGATTTAGTACAGAGCCGAACCACATCTATACTTTCGACAATACGATTTTATCGATAGTGTCAGAAAATGTATATCACATAGTTCTTAAATTGAAAATGGATGTACTAACGGTAGTGTACGGACGATTTCGGTGGTTAAAGCCAGAATCAGACTCCGCTTTGAAGATTGAGATTGAAGATTGAAATTTGAAATTTGACCGATAGAGATAAAGGAATTTTAGCTCCTATAGTTTTGATTGGTCAAATTTCAATCTTTCAATCTTCAATCTCAATCTTCAATGTGTAGTCTGATTCCTAAGGGGCTTCGCACTATAATAAGAGAATAGAGAACAGAGAACAAGAGTTTCAACCTATCAGAAACTGTGTATTCCACAATACATGATTTCTGATAGGTTGAAATTCTTATTCATTATTCCCTTTTCCTTTTATTGTGCAAAGCCTCTAATAGAAAAAAAACCGACATGGCCTCTCTCAGATTTCTCTCTGGTCAGAGCATGCGCAGAGTGATATATTTAATTATTTTAATTGAATTGCATTGGACGTAATGTATGGACACTACTGGTAATGGAATCTTGTAATTTACATTATGTGATGTAAACAAATATAATTCCAGCGTTGCATATTAAGACAATAACGTATATCAAAACGTAACTTCTCTTACGATTTTTTATTAAAAAAATTTTTTATTTATGTGTTTATTAAGTTTATTTATGTGTTTATTAAGAACTCGACAGTGTTTATTTTTAACGGTAAATATTACAAACAAATTTTTGGAACTCCTATGGGATCTCCATTATCACCTATTGTTGCAGACATGGTTATGCAAGATTTAGAGGAAACTGCACTTGGATTATTGCCGGTTAGGTTATCTTTTTATTACCGGTACGTAGATGATGTTATTTTGGCGGCCCCATCTGAGAGCATTGATGACATATTGTGTGTTTTTAACTCATTGCATACAAGATTACAGTTCACTATGGAAGTTGGCATTGATGGAAAAATAAGTTTTTTAGACACTTTGATTATTGTCGAGGATTGTAAGTTAATATTTGATGGCTACCGTAAAGCTACTTTTTCTGGCAGATTCCTGAATTTCCATTCCCAACATCCGATCTATCATAAGAGAGGGGTTATATATGGTGTCATAGATAAAATAGTTCGCTTATGCCACCCAACTTTTCAACAAAAGAATTTAATTGATGCTGTTAATATTTTTTTAAATAATGGATACCCTCTTCAATTTATTTTTTCTACAATCCGGAATAGATTAAAATACCATTTTAATAATATTAATGTGAACAATAATAAATTTGGTTTGGAAAAATTTTTTGCTGTTCCGTTTGTTGATTCTGTTTCGGAGAAATTTAAACCTATAGCTAATGTTGTTGATTGCAAATTGGCATACACCATTCCCAATACACTTAAGGAATACATAAAAAGAGGAAAGGATAAATTGGAGCATACACAGAACCAAAATGTGGTTTATAAAATATCTTGTGAAAATTGCGAAGCAAGTTATGTAGGCCAAACAAAGAGACAATTAAAAACAAGAGTACATGAACATGTTTCTGACATTAACAAATCATCAAAATCTCCATCTGTAATAACGAATCACGATTTTAAGTGGAACAGCGTGAAAATATTAGATATAGAACCTTCGTATAGAAAGAGATTAATTTCTGAGATGGTTCACATTAAGAAACAAACACAAGGTATAAACAGACAAACAGATACAGAGTCATTGCCTGACACATATATTAACATGATACATTCCCTTTCCATTTCTTAGTATTGTCACGATTTCTTGTCCTCTCCTGACGTTCTGCCGTTACATTACATTGTTCGACTTGATGGAGAGTGTGTCACGTACATCGGTGCAAAATATTTTATAGTTATAACATTTGTGA
>NW_017298213.1:962735-965260 GCF_001594075.2 Trachymyrmex cornetzi | reverse complement strand
GCAACTTAAATTAATTTCTAATGGACAACTTGCGCTTTTTATGTCAACGACAAGATTACGCGTGCGATTTTATGTAATGTTTTATTTAATCATATTTAATTCCATTTAAGAGATTATAACTGTAATTTAAGATTCACGACAAAATTTGTAACATTGAAAATGACCCGATTGGAGTCGAAACGTTTGTATCTAGAGATTTTTATTTGATTTAATTAAATACGTTTTGTTTAAATATTGGTTCTATGCCCTTTTTAATTGTCATATTTTTTTATACATACGGAACCTTATAATTACTTATTTATTAAGTTTATTTCAACGAGTGGATATTAATTCAAATATAAAGAACAAACCTAAAGATGCCTTTATATGGGAGCAACAATTGTCGAGTGTCAGAGCAGAGAGAAACCTGAGAGAAGCCGGTCTTTTTCCTGTTATCGAAATCGCCCGTACACTACCGCCAATACATCTATTTTCAATTCAATGTGTATTCATCATGCATACATATCCCTATTGCTGGAGGAGTGAGATGACCTACACTCCTTTTTTGCTCGAAGAAATTTGACGAAATCCTGATGGCCAGTCTCTGGCCGTGTTCATTTTAGCGTTCATAATGCTTTAAGCGTCGTTTCATCCTTGTTGTTTAGTAAATATTAAACAAGGATAATTCATACTCATATTAAAGGATCTCTACTCTGTTGTGCCTATTTCCTCTAAATTTCTTACACTAGAGAGGCGAGCGGTAAGAGAGAGTTAACGGGCGCGTTCAAGTTGACAAAGCCACTAGGGCCCCTATTCTGTAACTGTCTTTACACACCTACCGACAGTTGTCTGAGCTGTAAACAATTGACGACAACAAAGAAAAATATTTGGGCGCTTCTCGTCTCGATCCCAGGCCTGGTTCTCTCCTCCGAGTTGATAGCTTCGTTCTGCCACTGAGCCTGACGCTAGTAGTTTTTCTGTTATCTTTTTTTTGTCAGTAAATTTCTTACATGCCTTTGCGGGTTGGACTAGACCAATGTGACATCATCATGTTCTTTCCTTTCTTCGTCGCCCTTAATCATAAATGTACATACCTTATCTGCTTCCGTGAAAAATTAGGTGTTGTAATTTCAAAAACACATGCACATATATATGTATGTACAGAAATCTGCAATGTAATATTTGTCAATACGTTACAAAGTAAATGTTTCATATGGAACGTTTATGGAATATTGTAAAATTGATGTTTCATTATCGCAAATATAGCATTGCTGTAATGTCATTAAACGTTATAAGCCAAATATCCTAAATGAAACGTAGACTATTTTGTGGACTATATTAAAATACATGTTATGATCGTCGCAAATGTGATATTGTTGTAATATCTTTGAATGTTACAAACAAAACATCTCAAATAAAACGTTTCTTAGATGTTGCTAAACATTTCATTTCTAACATCCCAAATTATTAAAATAACAGCCAAGACGTAACATTTTTGGAATGATATGTGAATGTTACAATTGAAATATTATTTTGAAGCATTCATGAAACATTTTATAAACTTTTTTATGTAACATTTGCAGTATTGTTACCGAAATAAAACATCCCCTGCATGTTTTATGTTTAGTAGATGACGAAAATAAAAATCGAGTATATATTGTTAAATATGTCAAAGAAGCAAATGACAATCCAATCCCTTGAAATTATTTTATTTTATTTTATTTTATCTTATCCTTCAAATAACATTTTATTTTAAATCTCGAACTGCTCACATATTGAAGATAATATTTCTGCAATTGTTTTTGAATTCTTAAATGCATTTGAACATTTTACAGAATTAATCTTGTCCTGATTTGCTGGATATATCGGCAAGCAGTTTAGGCAATTTTTCATGTGATCGAAAAACATTTCATTAACAGTAAATTCTACCAAATGTTTTATCTCTGGGTAAAGCTCATCGTGAGTACACAGATGCGCAGTCATCGTAAATTCTAGTCGTTTCTCACTACATTCTTGCAGATAACACGGCGATTTTACACCTAAAAATGCAAAAAAAAAATTAAAGTTTGCATTAAGCAAAGGTGTTGCAATAAGTAATATGATTTACACACAATGACCTAGTTTATATCGTGCACTTAATACGGATACTATAACTAGTAATTTTCTATTGAATTATGGCTGTGTTCCAAAATTTATTGCCAATACTGCAAATCTATAGTACACGGAAAGTAAATTATAGATTTTTAATACTAACAGTAAATTTTGGAACACAACCTATATTAATTTTGGCGAAACGTGTAAACATGTACGTATGTGTATTTAATTAATCATTTTAATGCATGTTGTATCAGTTTAGTACATCATTCTTTAAATATACATTACTGAAATTAAAATACTTTAATAGCAAGTTACTAGTTAACACGCACGCGTATCAAGTGCTCAGTGTAAAGCCCATGATACATACAAGAACGTAAGGCCGTAGCACGCAAGCAGTAAGTGAATTGGCCAATCACAGTAGAGACCGTAAGGCCAGTAGCGAATCCAAT
>NW_017298213.1:956734-962710 GCF_001594075.2 Trachymyrmex cornetzi | reverse complement strand
TTAACATTGGATTCGCTACTGGCCTTACGGTCTCTACTGTGATTGGCCAATTCACTTACTGCTTGCGTGCTACGGCCTTACGTTCTTGTATGTATCATGGGCTTTACACTGAGCACTTGTAGACGACGCCTTACGATTTCCTTGCTGATTACGCCTTACGGCCTTACGTTTTTCTATGTGATTCCGGCTTTAGGGTGATGTCCCATGCAGCGGTTTGTGCGTAAGCGGATTCGCGTATCGTCAATCACAAAATCATTTTCTTAAATCTGCTTGCGAATTTGCAAACAGATCTAAAAGAATGGCTGCGTTCAGCAGACTCAGCAGTTTTGCAACCGTTTTATGATTCGTCGCGCTGATTGGATTATACTTTTAGATTTAATGGAATAGTCCTATCTCAGCGAAGAATCACAAAACTGTTGAGTCTGCTGAACGCAGCCAATGATTTTGTGATTGGCGATACGCGAATCCACTTATGCACAATCCGCTGCATGGGACATCACCCTAAGGGTGTCATTACATGAAGCGCAAAAATGCGGAAACGCAGAAGATAAAATTCACTAAACTTTACTAGCTTTTCATGTTTCCGGGTGTGCTATTCCACCTGTTTTGATCTCCTAATATTACATGCAGTACAATTTGAGCGGAAAAGTGGAACAGGGAATTAGAAATTTTTAACGGTATTTATTGATTAAAATACTTGTATTCAATATATAAGCTGAAAAGATAAGCATATTGATAAAAATTGCAATGAATTAAATAAATACAATTTTTAAAAATTAATAGAAAAGTGTATTTGTGACTATATTGTTCCGCTTTTCCGCGAAAATTGTGCTCCATGTAATATTAGAAGATCAAAACAGACGGAATAGAATGCGTGGAAACGTGAAAATCTAGTAAAGTTTAGTTAATTTTGTTTTCCGCGTTTCCGCATTTACGCGCTTCATATAATGGCGTCCTAAGGCCGCCATCCTATGAGCGGAAATTTACAGCAGAATGGAATAATGAAACCAATCACAATCGCAGAAAAAAAAGCAGAGTAATCATGAGATAATTTTACGGTTATGTTAAAAATATTTTACTGCTAGAGAAGTTCTAATGTTTACTAATTTGTTATACAGGGTGTCCCGAAAGTTTTTGCAATCGCTTTTGTGTAGATACAACGGACTAAACTGATAGTGTTTTCGATTGGGGTGCACTGGCTGCACTCAGTGTCAAGAGCGTGTTCGATTGGCAGTGCCAATGCGCACTTGGCTAGTGTCACGTGTTCATTTGATCGCACGACACTCGCGTAGTGCGCACTCAGTGCGCACTAAGTGGCACGAGATATTTTGACGGTGCCAGTTCAGTGCACGTTTTATCACAGTTAAGGATATACATAGGGACAAGCAAATTTGCGCAGTTGAATTGAAAACGGGGTCTTGTCCCTACTCTTAATATCTTTTACTGTGGTTTTGTAACATTTTGTTGAACATTGCTTCAAAGTGAACAAAAATGAGTTTCAGCTTTAGCACTGAAAATCTTGGCGTATTCTTTTGAACTTGCACTATTCAGTGCAACCCATGGAACTCGTCCAGTGTTGGTGTGAACTGAGTACGCACTGGTGCGCACTAACTTTTGCCAAATCGAAAACGCTATGAGTTGAAAAGTCCTCTACCATTTTACAAATAGTGGGCGTTTTCCAGCAAGGACACAGTGATAAGCGGGGAGCACAGACTCTTGCATAACGCATAACACGTAATGCATGAAAAAATGTGCCAATCGAAGTCCTTCATTTCCTTCCATTCTATGAAATAAAGGACTCTGATTGGTTTAATTTCTTATGCCTCATGTGTTATGCGTTATGCAAGAATCTGTGCTCCCCGCTTAACACAGTGAATTTCATCCTTGTTTAATGTTGACAAAGAACGAGGATGTAATGATTCACCGTGTTACACTATGTCTCTGTTGGGAAATACTAAATAGTGTCCACTATGTTATTCTTCCACCATGCATAATTTAAGTGGGTAGCACAGACTCTTGCATAACGCATAACACATAATGCATAAGAATATATACCAATCGAAGTTCTCCGTTTCTTTCCCTTCCATGTAATGGAGAACTCTGGTTGGTTCAATTGCTTATGCCTCATGTGTTATGCGTTATGCAAGAGTCTGTGCTCCCCGCTTTACCCGTTGAAGGACTATCAGTCATTTTGGAGAATCTATATTATCAATTTTGTTTTTACTATCTTGTATCTGCCTCTATCTATGCTGTCGCTTTTTTCGTTTATATCTAAAACAAAAAACGATATATTTATATATTACAGTGATACGGATTCAATTCATCTAAAGCTGGAGTCCCATGAGATGTATTTAGAGCTGCCGCACACAAAATTCCGTAACAGTATACGTAAGGTGTAAACTTAAGCCGATGAGTCAATCAGGGTACTGTTTTAGATTACGTAATCTAATGGAAATGGAAATAACAGTAGATAGATAGATAGATCTTTATTGCCTCCCCTTAGGGTTACATCATACATTCACTTATACAAACACGCAACTTTTTGCAAAATTTCAGTGATTTTTAGCTGAAAAATTCATTTTCAGCCAAATTTCAGAAAAATTTTAGTAAAAATTTCAGAGAAATTTCAATTAAATTTTAAAGAAATATTTCAGCGATTTTTCAATATATTAACTGAAAAATTCACTTTTAGTGAAACTTCAGCAAATTTTCAGCAATTTCGCTGAAATGTTCCAAAACGTAGAATTTTTTCAGCGAAATTTTTTCATCAGGAAATTATTATAAATATTTTATATATTAAAAATGTTATAAATATATTATAAATATTTTAATTCTTTACCTCACACTTTCTTTAAAAAATGAATTTTCTAAATGTTCAGCCGTTATATTTTGTAAGTGTGTGTGTGTGTGTCATTACGTTTTATTTTATTCTCGTATTTTCCGTTCAGTCACGAACAGTCACGAAGAATTCAATTTCATGATTAGACACTAGCACTGAAATTTTGGTTGGAGATATGAGATTGCAGATCTGAGATTTGAAATTTACTTCTAAGTCTCGAATATTCCAGACGAATCTTAGGGGTAGATAAAAAAAAGGAACTAAAAACGATAGGTCAAAACAGATAAGATAAGTAGTAGAAAACAAGATTTATCAGGAATGTTTAGGAAAAAAATGTGTATAATAACCGTATGTCAAAAAGGTGACGTTAACAAGAATGACGTGGCACGTAACAGTATACGGAACGCACATGAGACGTATTTTCGTTCTGATACATGTATGCACGTTTTATTTTTAATGCAGAAATTCAAATTTGTATAAAATTTCATTTTATTTAATGAAACAGTTCTAATTAAATCTTATGAGAATCTTGTACAAATCTTATAAAACCCGATAAAACACGAGAGAATTCATATCCGATATCAATCGTGATGCTCGCGAGGTCGACGATAGAAAGTTATATAAACTTATAGAAAACGATACAAATTGATAGAAATCTTATTATCGTTCTCAATTGTTTCCATCAACTTTTTTTGCCAGGGTTTTAGCGGAGAGCACAGACTCTTTCATAACGTATAAAACATAAGAAAATCAACCAATTAGAGTCCTTTATTTCGTGGAAAGGAAGGAAATAAAGGACTTTGATTGGTTTATTTTCTTATGGAATGTGTGTTATGCGTTATGCAAGAGTCTGTGCTCCCCGCTTTTGTCTTGTATTCAGATGAAAAAGTGAACAAGAGAATAGAATGATTAGGGATACCTTCGATTTGCAAAACCGAACGCAGAATATGTATTATATTTATATCAATTACTATTAAAAGGTAAACGAAATACACAGTTACTTTATCGCATACCGTATTGCGCTACATCTAATTGTACCCTAATTTCTCTATAATCGTATATTTACCAGATCGGGACCGACGAAGCCAACTCGATTATACACGTGCAAGACAATTGAAGACAGTGCAAGAAATGCAAGAACATGCCCTCTGGGCTGCGTTCAAGTATTACGCCCAGATAACTCTAAGCTATAGGTTACGTTACGTATATTATAGCAAAAATGCACCCTAGAGTTATCTAGGCGTATTTCTTGAACGCAGCCCAGTACCCTGGGTACCTATCATGAAATATATCGGAATGGATTCCGATCGGAATTATTCCGTTTTCCCTAGAAAACACAATAGAAGTCTAGGGAATAATTGAATAATTCCGATAATTGAATAATTGAATCGATTCCGACTTGTTCTATGATAGGTACCCTGTTGTGCAGTCACAGAAAGATAGGGATGGGGAATTTTTATCGATTAATCAAAAACATCGATAGTTTTTTTTAGATTTGTTGATAATTTTCACTGATTACTTTTCCGTTCGATTAATCGAAGTTTTGGTTTTTTTCCCTCAACATTGATAAACTGGCACTCGCCCCAGTTATTGTGCGTTGCCCTACGACAACGACTTACGATTACGATTCAATCGGAAACAGTTCCAACCATCTTTGTGCGTGGATCCTCAGAAATATATAGGACATCGAACCAATGTTGTAAAACGACATTGAAATAAAGTCAAACTTTAGGTCGATTCAACATCGAAACAGTGGCTGCGTTCAGCAGAGAAAACAGCTTTGTTACATGTTGTAAAATGCTTCAATATGGTCTTGCCTTTAGTTCCTTATTGGATCTAAATGTATAAACCAATCATATTCAAGAAATTTTCAATTGCAAAACTGCTTTCGTTGCTGAATGCTGCCAGTATAAAATATCAACGAGTTCTCAACATTCATTTCAACATCGTTTAAGGCTACGTTCCAAAACTTCCTCTCGGAGGAAGGTTTTACCACCGACGAGATATTATTAAAGACCGTCAACCCTGGGTAAATTTTCGGCGGTATAAAAAGGGCCCCAAGGGCCCGGAGGTAATTCAAGAACGCTGACATTACCGACAATTGATATAAATTTGCTATTATTAACATAAATATTTGGCTCATGCATTATTAAATTCATGATTTTTTATTACATAAATGTCCCATAAGTAATTATACATATTTGTAAAGCTATAATATTCTATACATTGCAAAAAAATAACAATTTTTTCTTTGCAATTATCATCTTTATTGATAATCAAACTTTGATGATAACATTGAAATGTCAATTTTAAAGAAAAATCGAGTATTATTGAGTTATAAATGTATAAATACATCTACTAAACTAATAAATCATATAATTAGTACAATATTATCAGTTTTTAACTCTTAGGGCCTGAGCACAATAGAGGAATAGGAATTAGATATTAAGATTTTGACCTATCAGAAACTGATTACATCGGAATACACGGTTTATGATAGGTGAAATTTTAATATCTAATTCTTATTCCTGTATTGTGCGCAGGCCCTTAATCACTTCAATATTCACAAGGACGCGAACTCCCGTAGGGATGTCGGTCTTTAATAGTATCTCGTCGGTGGTTTTACTCTATATGCTACAGTATACGTTACGTGTACTATATATTTCGAGTAAAATTTTCCTCGGAGAAGTTTTGGAACGTAGCCTTAATGTCGAATCGACCATAAGTCCGGATTTACAATAGATTTTAAGCCTTAAGCCATAAGAAATGGACAAATCACAGTCGATTATTCTCCTAGAATTCGACAGTAATTGGTCAATTTCTTACGGCTTAAGGCTTAAATCACCTATTGTAGATCCGGACTAAAGGCTTTGACACATAGAAAAACTTAAGACGTAAGACTTAAGCCGGGAGCACATAGAAAAACGTAAGTCTGTAAGACGTAATCAGTAAGGAAATCGTAACATTGGATTCGCTACTGGCCTTACGGTCTCTGCTGTGATTGATCAATTCACTTACTGCTTGCGTGTTACGGCCTTGCATCTTTGTATGTGTCATGGGCCTTAAGCAGTAACGAAATCAACATGTTGGATTCGTTATTTCTTACGTATGGTCTTAGGGTGATGTCCCATGCAGCG
>NW_017298213.1:952420-955480 GCF_001594075.2 Trachymyrmex cornetzi | reverse complement strand
CAAGAACGAACCATTTTTTATTTAGCAGTACTTCTGGATCACTTCAATTATTTATTCGGAGTTATTCGTACCGATTCTTACTTAAAATGCAGCTAGTTAATTCTTGATTTGGCCAACTTCCGGACCTGATGGCTCTGAGATCTTGGATACACGGTCCTCTCTTTCTATCTTATGGAAAAGGTAGGAAAAGTGGGAGTAACTAGCAGTCCAGAGGTATATAGTCAAAGGTGCGCACTAATAGCGTATTTCACTGGTTGCACTGGTGCGCACTCAGTGCACATTAAGGCTGTTGTACACTATTCTAATCTAAATATAAAAATGAGATATTTCAATTGATAAAATGCCCAAAATTTATTTTATCAATAGCACAATAAAATGTATCGAATATTTCACGGTTTAATTCGTTTGTATATTTTTATTAAACGTATATTTTTACGTCGATTTTTGTATAACGGCGTTGAAGTGCACTGAGTGCGCACTAGTTCTGCCAATGAAACATGCTATTAGTGGCACGAGATATTTTGACGGTGCCAGTTCAGTGCACGTTTTATCACAGTTAAGGATATACATAGGGACAAGCAAATCTGCTCAATTGAATTGAAAATGGGGTCTTGTCCCTACTCTTAATATCTTTTACTGTGGTTTTGTAACATTTTGTTGAACATTGCTTCAAAGTGAACAAAAATGAGTTTCAGCTTTAGCACTGACAATCTTGGCGTATTCTTTTGAACTTGCACTATTCAGTGCAACCCATGGAACTCGTCCAGTGTTGGTGTGAACTGAGTGCGCACTGGTGCTCACTAACTTTTGCCCAATCGAAAACGCTATAAGAGTGGTTTCACAAAATGTTCCGATTTTAATAATTTATTCGATCATCCGCTCATATATACGCAATGGAAAGATATATACCGGTTCCCCATGAGGCGTACTTTTCGAGATGCGTAGGTTACGAAAACCAATCGTAAATTCATTTAGTATTTCTGTTAGAGTGTACAACAGAAATTCTAATCAGCAATTGGTTGCATTAGTTCCGCATTTCTCTAATCTTCCGCGAAATACGCTCAATGTGAATGCGGGCTTTCAGAATGGCGTATTCTAGTAAATAAAAAATAACTGCGTATTCTAGTAAATTACTAGAATACGCAGGTTTACTCTTACGCAGGTTACGCCGCATGTGACGGCACCCTTACGGTTTCTATTGTGATTGGTCGATTCGCTTCATGCTTAAGTCTTAAGCGGGTAGCACAGATTCTTGCATAACGCATAACACATGAGGCATAAGAAATTGAACCAATCAGAGTTCTTTATTTTATAAAAAGGAGGGAAATGAAAGACTTCAATTGGTACATTTTTTTATGCATTATGTTTTATGCGTTATGCAAGAGTCTGTACTCGCCGCTTTAGTCCGGATCTACAATAGGTTTTATGCCTTATGCCGTAAGAAACTGACCAATTACAGTCGAATCCGAGAAGAATAAGCGACTGTGATTTGCTCATTTCTTATGGCTTAAGGCTTAAAACCCTATTGTAGATCCGGGGTTACCCCCTCTCGACTATTAACTCAGATTCCCGACTATCATTCTACCAATCACAGCAAGGCAGCAGCCGACTATGGCTGCCAACTCGAGAATAGAAATTACTCTATTCGATCGACTTTGAGTCGGGAGTCAGAGTCGGGAGCCTATAGTGTGATTACGGCTTTAGGACGACTGTGAGGCTGGAGTCCCATGAGGTGTATTTACCGCGTATCGCGTAACCGCGTAACCAATCAGAAGCGATCCGCTGTTGTGATTCCGCGTTTTACTGATTATTGATTGGTTACGCGGTTACGCGATACGCGGCAAATACGCTTCATGGGACTCCACCCTTAGGGTGCCGTCACATGCGGCGTAACCTGCGTAAGAGTAAACCCGCGTACTCTAGTAATTTACTAGAATACGCCATTCTGAAAGCCCGCATTCACATTGAGCGTATTTCGCGGAAGATTAGAGAAATGCGGAACTAATGCAACCAATTGCTGATTAGAATTTCTGTTGTACACTCTAACAGAAATACTAAATGAATTTACGACTGGTTTTCGTAACCTACGCATCTCGAAAAGTACGCCTCATGGGGAACCGGTACCTTTCCATTGCGTATATATGAGCGGATGATCGAATAAATTATTAAAATCAGAACATTTTGTGAAACCACTCTTAGGCTTATTCGACGCGTTTTTGCATGAAACAAAAGAATCTGGTAAAAAAAACGTCGTTCTGCCTTGTGATCTGAGATATTAAGCGTTAAAGTTGATGACTATTGAGGTTAGGAAATCTGTCACAGAGGCAAAATGAGGTCTATAATTGTACTGTTCCACATGGGTTTCGACTTTTCACGCGATGCAAAGGGACTTTTATAATTGTACTGTTGCAAAATCGAAATCCTTGTGCATTTTTTCAGACAGAATAAGCTAAAATGAGCCAGAAATTAGATTCGACGCATAGTGCAGGTTCTATCATGTTTCGGAGTAACAACAAAATAGCGTAAAAAGCATAAAGTGACTAGACAGAAACTGATGTTCAAGTGATATGATATGATTGGGACCCTAAGGGTGATGTCCCATGCAGCGGATCGTGCGTAAGCGGATTCGCGTATCGCCAATCACAGAATCATTCTCTTAGATCTGTTTGCAAATTTCGCAAGCATATCCGTTGCATGGGACATCACCCTAAGGGTGCCGTCACTTGCCGTAACTTGCGTAAGCATAACTTGCGCCGACCAATTAGTAAACTACTACGTTTACACGGCACGCTTTACACCGAAGTTATAACATCGATGTTACGAAACTGACCAATCACAGTCATTCCATTCTTCAGAGGAACAGCTATGATTGACCAGTTTCATAACATCGATGTTATAACTTCAGCGTAAAGCGTGCCGTGTAAACGTAGTAATTGTTGTGCCATCCAGTTGCTTAGCTGAGTGGAATTGATAGTGGAACTCAAGCAGATCTCCAATCACAAATGCAAGTGAATCCAAGTATCGTCAACAGACACCATTATCATGATATTCCATGTTAAG
>NW_017298213.1:951770-952048 GCF_001594075.2 Trachymyrmex cornetzi | reverse complement strand
TATGTACTTGTAATAAATTCCAGTTGCTCAGCCAGTACTAAAACTCGCATCGTCTGAAGCCAAACTAGCAACACAGCCAATAGCACAGCCAGCACTGTTACTAACACGGCAGCAAGCACGCAAATCCAGTTAGCAATCCAGCAGGAAAAATAGCATCGTGTGCCGCTGGCTTTAAATAAATTACTTTAACAACATAATGGTACCGAATATATAGAGAGAAATTCTCTGCGTGTTATCACAAATTCTTTCCTTACACAAAGCGAGTCGCGCGAACGAAA
>NW_017298213.1:951345-951727 GCF_001594075.2 Trachymyrmex cornetzi | reverse complement strand
AACCAATCAGAAAACAGGATTCCGATGGATTTTGCTTCGTATCATCGGAATCCTGTTTTCTGATTGGTTGCAGAGCGTCGTACGACGAAAATCGGATACAGTGTGAATCCAACATAACGGTTTTCAATATTTCGACATCAAAGATTTCATATATAACATGATTATAGATGAAGCCTATTGGATACAATATCAGATTTAGCCTAACCATAAGTTAACTTAACCAGATAATGAAAAACAATAATGAAAAACCAGGTCTTAGGTCGCAAATAGGTGCTCAACACGTTGCATAAAGTTACAAATATTCGTCACTGCGACGTTACTGTCACCAAAAATTTGACTGTTAAGGCTGCCGCACACACTTTCCGTAACAATAACCATAAGA
>NW_017298213.1:941999-950978 GCF_001594075.2 Trachymyrmex cornetzi | reverse complement strand
ATCGGTCGGCGGCCTGGCGCAACCGGTAGCACATACACAAGCACAAGCTCGTTTACGTGTGATTCTGATTGGCGGCCTGGCGCAACCGGTAGCACATACACAAGCACAAGCTCGTTTACGTGTGATTCTGGTAGCAGAACGTCTGCTGTGCGATAGCGCTAGTCGCGATGTCGTAAACCGTAACAGACTAACAGAATTGGCATCTCAGGGTATCGATCATGAAACTTTTTTCCTAGGATGAAAAGTGAAAAGTGAAAAATTTCTCCATTAACTTCAATGGTTAAAATTTTCACTTTTTACTTTCCATCCTAGGGATAAAGTTTCATGATTGATACCCTGGTTTCGAGCAGTCGCTGCCACAGATTATATAAGGTCGCTGCGATGTAACGTGTAACGAGTTAACGCGTCATAGAGACATATTTGTCATGTATTGTGCAGGTAGGGTATATATACATATACGTAATTTGCAGATCAATATAAATCTTTTTTCTTTTAATTTTGGCTTTACAAACTTTGATAGCAAAATGTTAGAAATTTGGGACCAAATTGGCAGCAAATTCGATCAGATTTTGACTACAAAACCATAACCATATGTGTCTACATTTTTATTGGCTATGAATTTGTCGACAAAGCCTGCTGACAAGCTATGCCTGCAGATTAGCAGAAATCGAGCAGAGTTTGCTTGAATCAGATTTTATATAATACTAGTTTCTGTTTTGCTCTGAATCTGCCGTCAGAGCGTCAGATTATGCAGGACTTCTGCTTTCTGCTACCAATCTGCTGGCAAAACATGTCTAGCAGGCTTTATCATATTTCTTTCAAAATTCAAACAAAAATTTTAAATAATGATAATTGGGCTATGTGTGTGAAAACAAACAATACTGCGTGGTAATTAGTGCGGAATAAATATGTATTATTAAAAAATTTACATTGGATGGAATATAAATTGTTGATATGGACATTCTAATTTATTTTAAATACGTAAATAAACGTTTTCAGCAACATTAAAAATACATGATTTTATGTCAGTTACAATGTTTTCTTTAATTCGCAGATTTAAAAACATCAAATATTTTAATAAATTTAAAAAATTGTAATCTAAATAATTTCACAATTGTTATCTTTCGTTTTCTCTTCGCTTGCTCTTAATGTCCATATGAGTAAACAGAAGACAGCATATATATAAAATATATATAAAAATAAAAGAGATATATATACATATTTTTATATATTATATATCTCTTTTATTTTTTGTTGATAAAAAATGTATAATATATGATTTTATATTACAAGAAAGGACAAATAAAAAGAAAATAACGGTAAAAAGAAAGAATATTATGTCACGCACAGTCCAAAATTAATAATTACAGGGTTACCACAAATTTTTCGTCCCAAAATTCCCTGACATTTCCCTGATTTCCAGACAAAATTTTCTGATTTTCCCTGACTTTCAATAATACATATTTTGAAATTTTTTTAAAATTTGTATCCTGATTTGAAAATCGTTAAATATTTTGTTGAAAAAGCAATTTAACATAACAGTGTAAATTACTATTAATGTTGCTGATACTGCATTTAATTGTTAAATTAGTAGTATTTTTTGTCTTTTCCTTTTCTGTATGAATACGATACTTTTCCTCTTCCTCTTTCTCTTTGCTGCTGTACTTAGAATATATATGTATAAGGAACATAAATCAAAAAATGAATATAGTTTCTTTTTTATCAAAATTAAATTCTGTTTATTAAAACTTCAATGTGCTATTACAAAGATTATTTAAAAGAAAAGTCACAAAAATATGAAATTAACACTTATTTTATTCACTTGTTCATAAGTGATATAGAGAACTTTCTTAGATATAAACAAAAGAACAAACAACTTTAAAATTTCGACGTTCTTAAAGCTGTGTTCCGACATTCACTACCAGTACTGAAAATCTATAGTGTACGTAACGTGCACTATAGAATTTCAGTACTTACAGTGCAAAACGGAATACAGCCTTAGTAAAAACATTTTAAATCTCTACTAAGTTTACGTTAGCTTTTTACATAAAAACTGAAATTTCAAATTCTTAAAGAAAACTTAAATACTGTAAGTTAACATAAAAAATTGCACAAGGCTCTTAATGGAATGTTAATGATGTCAATGACGTTATTTCTTCATCAAAAGCATTTAGTTCATTAGTTTACTCTGTCAACAGTTTTACCTTCTTAGCCTTTAATTTTGAAATTGTTTGAAACAAGGATCTTTTTTGAGCAATCTTTGCATTTTCTTGTTCTTTCTTAAAGCGCTGCTTTTCCAATGCTTTACCATACATATCCCTAGCATTTCGGTAAGATAAAATCATCTTTTTTTATCTATTGTAAGTTTAGTGAGACCAGCAGCCTTAAGGCCATCATAAACTTGTCTTTAAGATATTAGAAACCTAGGTAGTTGATTTTCAACAATACATTCCTTGTTTATTGAAAATCCTCTTTCCACAAACGCTTGACCATGACCTCAAAATAAGGATCTTTTTCACAAAGACAAAATTTCTTGTGACAAAAAACATTAAATTCTTTTTCAATTTTATCACAGGTATGACTAGTAAAACCAGTTTCTTGCGGAAACAATTGTAGAGCATTAGAAAGCCTATCAAGTCAGTAGTAGCGCAAGTCGTGAGAGCATATGAGGACGCATAACTAAAATTCTGTGGCTATGATGTACACATATTTTAAACTTCTTTACGGCCATTTTATTTTTCCAGAAAATTTTGCTAAATTCCCTGACTTTTCCATGACTTCCCTGACTTCCCTTGTGGCAACCCTGTAATATTATCCATAACCATTCCAAGTATATATTTCATATTGTATTAAAATTTAAAGGAATTATAATACTGTATGTTATAAACGATATCAAATTACGCGAATCAAGTACAATATTAAATAATGAGAAATATAATACAAAAGTATCCAAATGTTTTTTATTTGCAGTGCTTCAATTTAATCCCCATGAATTTCTTTATAAATTTATCTTTAGAAATGTGTATTAGAATTAGAAATGTATATTAGATATGCATAAAAATGATGACTATACTATAATATATAATATATAGTAAAATATATAAAATATTCAAAATAGGACTCTCAATTGTAAATTAATCAATATCCAATAAATTAATCATTATCCATGATGGACATGAATTATTAATGAATTGTATGTGGTTGCTGAGGATGACTCCAAAGTGAATTGAAACGTTCAACAATAGTATTATACATCAAATAAAGATGAAGCTTTTCTTCAAATAAGTATATGCTTCTATTATTGAGTATTGCGCCGTTCATCGTTGATGACTCTCATTAGTCCTGATTTTTGGATATTGATAATATATAGTGTAATTAAAACACTATCAAATTATAAACGACGAATAAGAATCGCTTACTTAAGTAAACCATTGTTATTGAAATTTCTAATATTAATATTGATAATAATTCTTAATATTCAAAGACAGATAAAGATCACATATCGAAAGATGTTTACGTTAAAAGTAAGACTCATGATCATGTGTTTCAATTAATGATTTGGTTGTATTTGCCAAAGGACGAACTGCTAGGGTACGAGATTACGGAGAGCATACGAGTTGAGCCAGGATGGAGGACGGAGAGGGTGAAACTCGGTGAAAGAGGTAGATCTGGGGGTAAAGGCGCTATCGGCCGTGAATAATGCGCGGTGGCGTTCGCGTCCCGTCTCGTGCATGCGTTCGATTCGGCAACTCGGCTGGATGGATTGATAAAGATTAAAGGTAAAGGGAGGTGGCAGGGTCCAGGGGTGTTTTGGAGTTAGGCGACAGAAGTCAGCCAGCGAAACGAAGCGGGCGCTCGCTCGCGTGGGGGATGATGTCACATAGGGGTTTCCCCTTGTCCATCCCCTTCTTTCTTCCCTCCTCTCCGCCAAGCGTAAATACATACAGATGCAGACCGGATTGATGCATTGACCGAGCGCAGTGACGTAGGTATCCCACGTGTCGTGACAAATTCTTTCCTTTTTCACTACTGTTCGTATCGACGATTTCTGTTACTTCGGCACCAATTTAAAGAATTCTCTGCAATTTTAGACTAATCTAGGGTTGACCTCCTGAACTACTTCAAATTGCTTGAATTCACTAGTTAATGACTCTCATATTCTTGCCGGAATAATTTTGTTCAAATTTATTTCAACATTTTGTTATTCTATTTTGGCAAACAAATTTTACTTCATATTATACAGTCGAGAAATATTAAAAATATTATAGAAAGAAGAGGTTTTCAGTAAAAAAAGGAAGCATAATAAAAGTATATTAAGAATGTAAGGTTGTTTGATAAAAACTTGAAAATTTTCTTGTTGAATAGATCGAATATTTTTAATTGATATTTTACTGTTTTCTTTTCCTAATACATTTTCATAATACATTCGTCACTCGAATTTTTATTGTATCTTGCGTTTATCCAGTGAGCCAAAGCAAACAGCGTGCCTTTCTTGTCTCAATGATCAATCAGCAACGTTATCTTTGTGAAAACACACTACTGCATGAGACATTAACTTATATATGATACGCGTGCTAATCATGCCGAAGAAAAAAAATTCGTATATAATTTTTAAATATATCAGTCTCTATTCTTTTAAAACTCTGTCAGCAATGAAAAACTTTCACTTTTCATTCGGAACCTAAATCGAACGTCAATGCAAATTTTTATATAGCTCCGAATTGTATAAAAATCTGAAAAAGAATTTACATACTTATGAAAGTTTTAATAACGAGTTTTTATTACCATAGAAATTGAATTGTATTTTATTTATTTTTTTTATACAGATTTAAATTTATCTACCAGAATTCATAAAAAATTCATTAAAAAATTGACCATGCCTTTAAAATCCAGCATTGCTGGAGGTTAAACAGCTATTTTTTTTTATTTAAACTATTTTTAAGTTATATTATTGTAAAAAAACAATATTATAAATAAACATGGCTAATTTTAATTTTTAATTTTTACATACTAAACATATTAAACTCGCATAAAAAACGAAACAACCCCATTTAGAAATGATCGACAATTGCATGTCGATTCGACATCGATGAGTTATATTTTTCGCTGAGACAGAAGTGCAAAGATGGAAATTATAATTAAGCAATCGAATATGATTAGTCATTATCATTGCAGCTAACAAAGTAGCTTCAGTTGTTATAAAGTATCAACAACGGTTTTATTCTGTTGAGGAAATATTAAAGACAACTTCGGCCAAACTTTGGTAGGAAAAATAAGAGTTATGAGCAAAAAATTACCATGATGCCTCGGAAGATAAGACGCCCTTAGAAAAGATGTTCTACGCCAATGCTAGCAGAGCTTCACTCGCCTCGGTATGACTCATGCGATCTCTCTCGCAGCTTCCCCTGCACGGTCCCGTATCGTAGTCGTGCACAATGGAGAATAGTAAATGCAGTAAAGGTAACTCACGTTCGCTATGGCTGGGGCCAGCAATACTAGTCCGAGTTCTCCCCTTGTTCTTCCTGGAGTACCCGCGGGCCACGTGTCATGATTTTCACCCCCGTCGCTATATTCTTCCAGGAGCGATTGTAACAACGATCTCTCGTCTCGTCGTGAGATATATATTATATCGTTTCCACGCGATCGCGGGCGGATTCAACCGCTTGTGTCATCTCCATCTTATCGCAATTTCTTCCGTCTTTTCTCTCGCGATTCTTACATTCGCAGATACAGATAATATCTGTGAACCATTTTATATCCTGCAGTTGTAATATTAAATGATGGATATCGGAGAGTACGTTAATCGTATATTGTAACTCGCAAAAATATCGATATCTATGAATTTATAAATTGCACATAAGTTTATCTTTAATAAAATGATAAAAGTGTTGTTTGTGTATTTCCATTTCTGTTTATCCATTTTTGCCAATGTAGATTAACTTTAATCTTGGTTTAATTTATTCTTTATTTTTTCTAATTATAGAACTAGAAAAAGATAAAAAGTAAATTAAATTCAAATTAAAGTTAAGTTTCTATGTTAGTAGAAATGACCATTAATACAGTTTCTTGATATGGTACTATGCGTGTGTATAGAAACATATCTGACAGCACACATTAAAATATATTTATAGAATTAACCATTTATGTTTAATAATAATTAAAATAAAATTATTTGGATATCGATATTGTCTTTATCTGTATTTATTTTTTACTATCGCAATAAGTAAATCTTTCGCAGTATGCTAGTAGGTTGGCAGTAAATTTAATTTAAAATTGTCAGCAAATTGGCAGCAGAAACCAAGTAGAATTTGTTGAATACAGGTTCAGCTTTATTTCTACCGTCAATTTACGTCAAAGTTTGCACCATATTTTATAGAGACCTTTACAGCATTCTACAAACTTTTACAAATTACTTTGTCAGCGTTCTACAAATTACATTGAATATGTCAAATTTTAATTCTAATCTTTCTATCGACAAAAATTTATAACAGTCTTTATAGAATTTATTCTCAAATTTGGCTGTCTAAAGTACGCATTTTTTATTACTTAATTTCTAGTATTTCAATGAAAATAGCCTATTTATATATACGTACTTGCTAAATGTCAAAGAAACAATTAGTTACTATTAAATATACTTTGTTTTAATTTGCTAATTATAATAAAAAAATAAAAAGATAAGAGGAAAATAACGTATAGCACAAAATAAAATTTTAATCAAAGTTTTTGTGCTGCGTGATGAGACTCGAAAATATGCGATGAGAGAACGGAACCGTAAACGACCAATTCATGTGGCGAGCGCCTCGGCGAAGATCCTCAATTAAACAATTATACTTAAATTGAGTGGAATTCCCACCGCGGTGCCCGCATGTTCGTTAACGATCATCATTCGTGCGCACCTACGAGCTGTTAAGGTATACGCAGACACCAAGCTAAATAGCCTTTGATCAGGTACACGTGGACCCACATGTATCGAAATTTATGAATCATGAGATGACTGAAATTGAGATTAACGATAAGTCTACGATTATAGTAGATGAGCGTACGGGTGAAAAGCCGCTGTGGTAATTCACACGGAAATAATCGACTCTGCGAAATAAAATCCTTGAAATAAGCGAAGATACTATACTATTAAAGGAAAAATTGGTATAAAATATTTTCCTTAAGCATCAGAAAGAAAAAGGAGTAATAAAAACATTAAATATATAATTATTAAAAAATTACATTTAATTTTATTAATTTTTCATAGTAAAAGTGTAGAATAAATTATAAAAATATAATAATGAAGCTTTATGGTACAGGAATATACAGGGTGTTCCAAAAAGGTCGGGACACCTAAATATCTCGGGAAATATAAGTTTTACAGAAAAGTGTTTCAGACAAAAGTTATATGGTTTAAAAATATCTATTTACTGATCCTATCAGTTTGACCTTGGGTTGCGTAGCTATGGTTAGCTCAAGGTTACATTGATTTTCTGAAATGGAACACTATTTTTGATTCAAGAATCTAATAACTGATGTCGAGAGCTTTCCAAAACGCTATAATGAAATATTTTTTTATGAAGTACTTTTCAAGTTATAATGCTTCAAAGTTACAGTATCGCCAGCATTAGCATTACCCAAAATATTTAATTTTGGAGACTGGCCAGTCAAGGCGAGATCGGTCGGTGGTCCGTGAATCTTGACCTTCAGCTAACGCACAAACAAAAACATAACGCGTAGTGTTACATATCTTGGGTAGTGCTGGCGATACTGTAACTTTGAAGCATTATAACTTGAAAAGTATTTCATGAAAAAATATTTCATTATAGCGTTTTGGAAAGCTCTCGACATCAACTATTAGATTCTTGAATCAAAAATAGGGTGTTCTATTTAAGAAAATCAATGTAACTTTGACCTGATCTTGGCTACGCAACCCAAGGTCAAACTGATAGGATCAGTAAATAGATATTTTTAAACCATATAACTTTTGTCTAAAACACTTTTCTGTAAAACTTATATTTCCCGAGATATTTAGGTGTCCCGACCTTTTTGGGTCACCCTGTATAAAACGTAATAAAGTATTATGATATACCCATATTATGAATACAATAATTCTTTTCGATGAAAAATAATTAAGATAGAGTTTAGTACAACAATTTATAATTTAACCTACTTTCGAAAACTTGAGAGAATTAATTAGTAGATGTCTTTAGAGGTAAGAAAGTTAAAGATCTATTATCTTGAATTCTAGAAAAGTGGCTTAAATCTTAGTTATACACAGAGAAATCTTTAATCATGCTTGAAATCTTATATAAACCAAATTATATAATGTCGAATTTTATTTTTATTTAATTTTATTCTAATTGATTTTCTACTATTTTTTTCAACCGTCCGTTGTTTGATCCATATTGCTATCAAATAATTCATAGAATTGTAGATAGAGAAGTTTTTCATAGAAGAAGAAATTAATACTGTAGGGAAATTCAATATGCGTATGAATATGCGCAATATAATCTTTATTTACGGCTTACGTGAGTGCCCTCACCTTTGTTCACTTCTGCACACGTTGATAGCGATAAGTCGCTCTGCTTTATTTTCCTTGTTGGCCGCAACATCCTCTCTGTCGGCTCTCCTATATTCGATTTCCTTTATTGTAACGCCGACAGCGTAATTATATCATTATTATTTATATAAAAAAATTGTAATATTTTTCCATAAATTCATAGAAATAACTTAGTATAATAAACGAAGTGGAATATTTATTTGTGAAAAAAGTATAACAAATGTGTAACTTAATAATTTGAAAAAATTATTTTTATAAAAGTATATTCTTTTTTTTTGGTGCTTCCTCATCATATAAACTTTTAAAATAAAAAAAGAGAATTGAAAAATAGAAATACTTTGAAACAGAATATATATTCTAAACAATATATTTATGACCGTATATTTGAGAAACTCAATTAATATTAGGGTGTAACGGCCTATTACGGTTGGAGCTGG
>NW_017298213.1:929424-941487 GCF_001594075.2 Trachymyrmex cornetzi | reverse complement strand
AGTACATATATAGTATATATTAGTAATTCAAAATTGAATTATTTAAAGCAACGAAGATCCAGCTCCAACCGTAATAGGCCGTTACACCCTAATATTAATAGAATATATATTCCTATGATCAATTTATTTAATAGATATAATTCTAAATACACATCATATATTGAATTAGAACCAAAATTTATAGCGCTATTTCATTTGTATCGTGCTTTTTTGGCAATTATACAATACTATTTGATAAAGTAAAGTTTTAGCTTTGAAATCTGTCTTTTGAATTGCAATAAGATGATTTTTAACAGAATCATAAGCAATTTAAATTCAAAATGCTCCTTTTATGTAATTAACTAAATCGACTTTAAATCGGTAACAAAAAATCTTGGAAAATTTTAAACATTAAAAAAACCGATTTCGTAGGGAAAACTTTAAGCTTTCACGTTAGAAAGTTGAAAATTATCACAAATTTTTTTTACCGCATGAAAGGTTCACAAAGTGAAAAGAAAATTTTCCATTTTGTTTAACTTATTTTTTATATACTGAAATTATCAAACTCACAGAAACTCAGAAGGTATAGTGACCTTTTGAAAATAGAGATTTTATGTTTTAAAATCCTTTTTTTTTTAATTAAAATTTCGTTTATTTTTAATAAAATTATAGCTGCTTGAATTTTGAAATTTATTTTGCTGCGAACTTTTATTCCACCCAATACTTTTTATTTCTGCTTAATGGACATGCTAATATTTAAACAATATTAAATTACAAATTTTGACTACTTTATTTTGAAAACTACATATTGTTTTCAATCATACACAAAAGGAATCTTACACTAAGAATCAATAAAACCTAGGATAAAATTACGGCAGCGTTAATCAAACTAACTCTTAGTAATTTTCAGCACAGCATTCATGTATTTCCGTGGAATTCACTCTCGGTTTTTACTTGACGACTTTAGTATCTCACTATCCAACGAGATCCATGAGAACGTAATATTCTCGCGGATAGAAAATAGAGGGAAAATCGTGGAGACAAAATACGTATGGACGTACAGACTCGGCATGTCAGTTCAGTATTTAAACACAAGAAAGTAAGACCAGGGGAGAATGAAATCGGCGATCCATTGTGCTCAGGTGTGAGGCGTGTGCACGATGGTAGGATCTGTAGGGGTAATCAGGAGCTCAGGGGAAAACGGACAGAGGGGTGAAACAGGGATAGATTTGCACACGCGGCACGAGCCGCTCCAACAAAGGGATGGAACAGATTGGAAGCCATTCATTCACTCGCTCGCCCTGTCTTTTTCCCCTGTATTTGACCGGGAAAGCATCGACCACCCCCGTCTCACCTCCTACCTTCGTCATTCTCGAATCGCGGAGTTTAACTCTCGGGATCACCCTCCTGCGGTACAGGTACAGTCAATCGTGTCACTAATTCTAAGTTTCATTAGGGAGTCTTTGTAATACCGTAATATAACTTATATAACGTACAACTACAGCGAGCAATAAAGTTTCCTAAAACAACTGCAACTTGTAGTAACAATTTTTATTGCTAGCATTTATCACTTTTGAAAGATTAATTTTGTTATAATTTGCAGATTTGTATGATAATGTAAATGTCCTTGAGATCGGACATGTACCTACGTCCGGAAATTTATACAAAACTTTATTTGTATATATTATTATTAATCTTAAATGCTTTTTTTAAAAGCATTTTCAAAAGTTTTTTAAGTTGCTTTTTTATAAATATAATATTATAATTTAATTAGAACTTTTAAATGCACAATTATAATATTGTAATGAAGAAAGTATTTGGAATTAATAATAACAAATTTTATGTAAGTGTTCGGACATAGGAATATGTTCGGTCACTGAGACATTTACCTTAAATTATAACCGATTTTAACTACATCAAATCAAATTAAAACAAAGATAAATAAAACTAATTTTTTAAACAGTAACCTTCCAATTCTTAAACAAGTGTCAATAGATTTTGTGTTAACAGAATTTTAAGAATTATTTATTAAGAATTATTAAGAAAATAAGTATTTAATAATGATACTGAAATGACAGAAAGAATTAATTTGTGTGTTTTATAATGTAAATCTGGCATGTGTAAAATATTTCATGAATATTGAAACAAGGATTGGATACAAATAATTCATTTTGATGTTTTTGCTCGTGAAAGAATATTTTATGTTTATTTGCAATGTATCACGATTGGCAGATATATTTTTTTACCTGTGACATCTAAAATTGAACGTATCGATATGATAACCGATTTTCAATCTTTTCACGAGAGACTAAAATCTTTTATAAAAGAATCTGATATCGACTTCTTCACGAGCCAAGATGATAACTCAAAGATGCACCTGGCGAACATACGAATACCATTCCTCCAGTTATTACTCAGCCCTCGTGTGAGCAGCTCGAGATTCAATAACGGCGAACGAGTGAGTACTAAAAGCCTTTTAACGTGACCGACTGTACGTGGGGTACCTTCCTAGTCAGGGGGTGAAGAACTCTGCAACCACCCTAGAACCACGTTCCGTGCACCGTGCGAGTAGTTATACGTGCGCAGATTCGTATGTACCCATGTGCCCTAAAAGAAGGATGGAGAAAGGAGGGAGAGAGAGAGAGAGAGAGAGAGAGAAGAGATAGGAAAAGGGACGTTCGGAAGGGTAGGTTATGTTCTTTCCGCCTGCGTGCCCCTCTATTCAAGTTATTGCATTACTGGCTTAGCTTTGCTACCCCATAGCCGCCTCTTTTCCCGTGCACGGAACGGCGCGGCTACCCCATCATCCACATCCAATATCCACCGCGGCTGCATTTCGCAGTGCACACCTTCCCAAAATGCATAACCGCCGAATCCCTTTAAACTTCATTTCTTACACCGCCGGAATACCTGTCTATGAGGGTGTTTTGGGATTAATAATCGTCCGCTATCTCCGCCCCTCTCTCACCCCCCTCTCTCTCTTTAAATAAATAGTTATTTCAAATTATTATTTGCATGATTTGTAGAAATATTTAGCTACTTCACATATTTATAAAAATTAATAATATCAAACATATTCTAAAAATTATTAAATCGCCTTTATTAAAATATAAGAATATAAAAAAATATATATTTTGTAATAATATTTTATATTTCTAATAATAAAATATATAATTACATTCTTAAACGGTCTAGCTGGATCTTAATGCTTGTATGATTCTTATGTGAATTTATATACTTACTACGTATGTAGCCCCACAGAAACGCGCGCCGAAAAATTTTCAGTCTTGAAACGCTAAACTACTGCAGTAATATCACGAGTTAAATTGACTAGCAATTTAACAAATTTTTTATGCTTATTCGCATCTTCGAAACGATCTTAATAATGATGAATAACATAAAATCTGTAAATAATTAATTCTTATTGCGAAAAATAGTGGCTACGTTTACACCGTGTGCTTAGTCCGCGACCTATACGATAGGTGTCTTTGTTTAACCTACGGGATAAACAAGGACATCTATTGTATAGGCCGCGGCCTAAATGCACGGTGTAAACGTAGCCATAATCTCGGCCGGGAGTAAGAATCATACAAGCATTAAGATTCAGCTAGACCGTTTAAGGCTTTGATTTCTATAGTTTGTGTTATCACATGTACGGTCCTATAATATATTATATTATATATAAGTACATGTAAATATAATTAAATATTTAAAAAAAAATTCAGATAGCATGTGTGTATGTTGATATTTAATGTAAAAGTAAAAAATTATGGACTTTATATTCACTCTTGTTAACTTGACGCAATACGTGCATAATAATGTACACGTCTCGTTATCTGTAGAATATGTCAGGCGAATCGCATCGAGAGGTACTCTCATGGTACGATAAATCGTTGATTGGAAGCAGAAGAAAGGATGCTGACGCACATCGCAGAAATTGCGGTGCGCACGCTGACTCAAAGAGGCTTCGTTAAAATCGACTCGGTGCAATTACACCGATCTCATTAATACGTCAAACGAAAATCCAGCAGCATCGTATAATTCTAATGTTGATCTAGCATTATAATGAATTCGATTAAAACGGTATACTAATCGATTTAGCGGTACTTACTATGAAAGTGATTGAAATTAATCCACACCAATTCACAGCGTATTTTAAAATTAATTATAACGAATTCAGTTAGATGCATTAGTGCATATTAAAGCCATTGTACACTGATTTAATCTGTAAAAGCAAAATGCAAATACTTCAAATTATAAAATATAGATTTTACTTACTTAACAACACAATAAAATGTTAAGAATCTTTATTTTAGACCGCACATGTGAGAACACAATCAATGAGAACACAATCAATACTAGAAATTTAAAATGCCTATTATGGTCGAACTAGATTTTCATTGCTTTAAATAATTCAATTTTGAATTACTAATATACACTATATATGTACTTGCATATATACCATATTGTAGACTTTTCGAGGTAATATTTTTCGCAATATATTTATTAACAGTTTTTCAACACATTAACATCTTTATAATATGATGCTTGATTGTAGCATCAAATTATTAAAATTGCTTGTCAATTTAATTCGCGATTATTAGAGTAGTTTTAATTGCGTTTATAATCCGGAAAAACAATTCGGCGCGCTTTCGAAAAGATTACAATATGATATACCTTGATCAAAAAGTTCCCGGAATTACCACCAGGTGATGCTCTGAGTCAGCTGATTTAAGTTCTGTTTTTTTTTTGTTAGGTTGCCATATCTATCATTGACATTTCCACCAAATTTTATCGCCATAGCTTGACATTTGTAAAAGTTACGCCGTCTTGAGTACAGCTACCTTTGTTTTCGATTTTTTACAGTTTTAAAAATGGAGTTGAATTTGCAATAACGAGTTTGTATTAAATTTTGCGTTAAAAATGGGTTCAATGGTGCGAAAACCTTGGAAATGTTGGGAAACTGTTTCGGCAGTAATGCTTTAAAGAAAACAACCGTTTACGAGTGGCATGAACGCTTCAAAAGTGGTCGTGAATCCGTCGAGAATGACGAACACAGTGGCAGGCCGTCGACATCGAAAACCGACGAAAACATCAATAAAGTGAGAGAAATGTTGATCAATAACCGCAAATTAACTATCAGAGAGCTGGCAGAGGACTTAAATATTGCTATGAGACGTTTGCATGAAGCAATTCGCCAAAAAAGAAAGGATTTGTGGGCAAACAACTCGTGGATTTTGCACCATGATAACGCACCGTCGCACAGTGCCATCATTATTCGTGAATTTTTGACCAAGAACGAAACGAATACCATCCAACAGCCATCGAATTTACTCGATATGGCTCCCTGCGATTTTTTTCTGTTCGATCGAGTCAAAAAACCATTACGAGGAACGTGTTTTAACAGCCGAAAGGAGGTAATGGAAAAATCGAAGACGGCTCTGATGGCTATACCGACAATAGAGTTCCAGAAATGTTTCGAGAGCTGGATCAAGCACTGGCATAAGTGCGTTGCAGTCGATGGGGAGAACTTTGAAGGGGACAATATCACTTTTGATGAATAAACTTATATTTTGAATTTTCTGAATGAATTCCGGGAACTTTTTGATCAAGGTGGTATACGAGGTCTGATAAAAAAATAAGCGAACTTTTTGAATTATTCTGCAACGGAGCGTCCTAACGACGTGCGGTTTGCAGCACTACAATCGTTATAGTCTTCCGAGTAATTGGCTTTTTAAAAATTGTATATCTCGTTTAGTTTCAGAGTTATTGCTATTTGAGTGTAACATGTTTTAGTGTTCGTGATGATTTTTGCCTCGAACTGAATTTTGATTAACTCTGAAACTAAACGAGATGTACAATTTTAAAAAAGCCAGTTACTTGGAAGATTACCCGAGTCAAAATTTTAGTCCTACATTGAATCTCTTTCAACCTCAATTAAACCTTATAAACCTGTTTTGATACTTGAACAATCAAATAGGAACTCTTTTCATATTACTTAATCAACAGCTTCTATTTAGAAAACTTCTTTTGAACCTAAAAGTAGGAAATTTTCCAGTATTCAAATTGAATATTAGATTTTTATAAAATCGTATATACACTTTTTATACATTTGTAGATATATATAAATGAAAACAGAATTTATAAAATAAAATTAGAAACAATTTATTATTTTAAAGTTAAATTGTACAAAATATTAAAAAGGAAATATTCCTTGGTGGTATAATAGGACGATTGACGCAGTTTGATGACAATCTACCAAGCAGAAAATCTAATCGTGCGACTTCTGTTTACAATACTTGCTATGACAAATTCGTCGAGTTCCTCAAACAAAGCACCAGTGCAGCAGTCGTCGCGTGTCGGCGAAATCGAAATTTATCGCGGTACGCGTACCCGCGATTCGTCACGTATTAACGAAAGACCTATCCAGCGATGCCTGTCGCTCGCGATAAAACACGCCCTACGTCCACAATTCGTGCGCGTCTCGCGACAGATTTATGGCTAACGGCCCGTACACGTGCGGTACTTTTCAATTAGTTCAAACTGCATTTGATCTCCCATACTGACGTTGCATAATTCCAGTGGCAGTCAATCCTTCAATTTCGCAAAACAAGATCCCAATCGCGTCCTGCCCCTTTCTTATATCATCCTCACATTATCCTCTTAATTTCTTCTATCAAAGAAATAATAGAAATTCTAATAACGTCGCATTAATAATTGTGTTCTCAAAAATATTTATTCTATTGACTGCTTGTACAAGATGTTCAATATTCCATCAATGGATGTAAAAACCTTTTCATTTGAGCGATGCGAGGTCGATCCTTGCGTACACGGGAAAGGATACTATTTTTTCCACAGAGTATATACGTCTCGTGGGAACGAAGATCACAGAGAGCGTTCAGCGGCGAATATGTCGATGACTCACGTGCGCGATCTCCAGCCAGCTCGTTTTTGCAGAATCGTTTTGCTAAGGGGGCGAAGGGGGTGTAGTTGGGAAGCTATGGGTGCGTGGCGTGGCGTATTCATGCGTACCTTGTCGATACCTTGAATACGGCTCGAACACTAGTACCATGGTACATAGAAATTGGAGGTGAGCCCTCAGGCTATTATCCATATGGCGTTGCGTCAGTTACCCAGGGGTAAACTACTCCAATCTCTTGTAGATTCGGCTATATGTACAATCTGTCTACCTTTCAGGCACTGCGACGAACCTGTCCTATTACATCTTTACTAAATTTCACATGATATTAAAATGAAATAAACCATGCTGAATGGCAATGGAAAAATAATTTTATTGTATACACATAGTCGGCAGATATTTATTTCCCATATATTTATACATATAGCGGAAAAGTGTTAAATAAAATTAAACTTCTTTGCCCTCAAAATTACACTCGCGTTAATACTACATTAATTTAACACACTTTTTAAATTAATAATCAAGTTATAATATTAAACATTCAATGAATCAATTATCGAAAAAAACATAAAGTAATAATGCACAACAATCAAGATTAATTTTTTATTTGGAAAAGAAAAAGAAAAATATTGTACATTTTGTTGTATATCTTGCAGCAATATCATAAATAATAATAATATAAATTTTATATTACAAATAACATATTATAATATTAAAAATAATATTATATAAATAATACTATAAATAAACTGCAAAAAATAATTTTGGAAGAGGAATTCAAACCAAGATAGGTATTTCTTATAGATTTTGGGTCCGTGTTTCGTAAGTTGTTTTGTTCCACAACATGTCCAGGTTTTTAGATGATCAAGAAAAAAATGATAGAAAATCTGTAGAAATTAAAATATTTGAGGAAAAAACAAAAGTAAATAAGTATTACATTATGCGATTGCAAAACAGATTTAAATATATTTTGGTGAATTAAATAAAGTGCAAGAAATAGAAAAAAATTTTGCTGTGTCATACGTGCAATCAGCGATAGTAGGGAGAACAGTAGGTGTCAGTTCAGAAATTGGCTAAAAAATAAATGACATTAAAAGAGTTGCATCTGACGCTAAGCACTGCTCTATTGTAAATACCGAGCTGCCGCGTCAGCTGCACGTGTAACACGGCAAATTTTTTTCATTTCTTGCACTTTATTTAATTTATTTAAATTTTACAATCGCATTTTAAGGTCATATTTACTTTCGCTTTTTTCCTCAAAAGTTTCAATTTTCACAAATTTTCTATTATTTTCCTTAATTATTTTTAAAAAATGGCGTAATGGAGCTTCGAATTCGGATTCAGCGACCCAAAATCTATAAAAAATACATACTCTCTTTGAATTTCTCTCCAAAAAAATTTTTTCTAGTCCTATGTAATTCCTGCTTATTCAATTCAAAATAAACTTTTTTTAATAATCTTAACCTACATTTTTGTTATAGTATACATTTTGTAATTTTATTCAAGCCAGTTAACATTTCTAAATAAACAACATACCAATTTTCAAGATAAATGAAACAAACGCAGAAATAATTTTCAAAATGTTATAACGCGTTACTTTTGACAGTAAAAAGTCACACAACTGCGTGATATCTTGCACCGTCGAGTTTATCTCTTTCTTTCGAAGGAGACACGAAAGGACGACGAAAGGAAAAAAAGAGACAGCGAAAACGAGAACGCCAGGAACTCGTGTACCACACGAAACCGCTATAGTTCCAGTTAAAGTTAAAATTGTTCTCATCGCGCGACAAAAATCTGTAGACAGGATGACTTGCCGCTATTTCTGTTGATGACGGAAAACCGAAGCACTATAGTATATATTTTGTAGCATTTTTTTTTACATGACGAATCAAATTTCTGTTAAAATACGTTTTTATTGTATGAATTTTTTTGTGATTTCCTTGTTTATTGAAATTTAATTAAATAAATTAATATTTATTGTATAAAGCGATATGTATTATACATAAAAATCATTACAATATCACAGACAGAGAGAGAAACGAGACATCTTTTATTGTAAACACAAAGAGGCACAGAATCATATATAATAATATAACATGAGTCATATACTTATTTAAAAGAATAAATGTTATAAAAAATATTTTTATCTCCTTCAAAGTCAAAATTTTGAAGAAAATTAATTGTTTAGTATAAATTAATTAAAATGCGCATGAATTAAATAAAAAAAGTTTTTTTCGAACATGATTCCTATAAAATCAGGTCTGAAGATGTATAATTAAGTGATTCTTATATATAACATATAATACAACACATATAGATAATACCTACCTATATGTATAATATATGATAAATGTATATATATATATATAAGATATTATATTTATGTATATACATTTATATAATATACATATATATGTATAAATGTAATATATAAAGGTAATTTAATAATAATACTTTGGATATTTCTCATTTATTTGCCAGATAAGTCCAGCTAGTTATGTCCACACCGAAGAATGTTAAGCATTAGGTATAATGCATTTCTCATCCCTTCTTCCTCTCTATCTCGGGGTCAGAAGGCAAATATTTGTTACGATTGAGAATGCGCGCGTGTAGCGTTCGAATTTCTGTTTATCTTCGAGTGCCTCGTATAATGTGAGATATTCGCTTTGGACTACCGTGCTTATTTTTATAGCCACACGCTTCGCCGTAATGAGTAATGTAGCATATAATCTAAACCTTCAAGTAGATAAGAGAATGCAGGAAATCTGTGTGACTGATCCACGTATTCTTCGGTCGCATGGTTACTCACATCATAAAATTATAACAATATGAATAATAATGATTTCAAATGTTGACCATTAGAATTTAAACAATAGATGTTAAATATTGAATCTAATTCGATCGTACAGTTTCAGCGCGCAGTTTAAAGGACTACATACGTAGTATATAAATTCACACAGAATAAAGCACTTAAGATCCAATTAAGACCGTTAAAGGCATTGATTCTATTAGAATTTAAGTTTAATTATTTACCTACTTTAATGGAATATTATTTATAAAAAAAGAAGCAAAAACTTTTCTCTCAATACTTTGTTTTTTGTGATGCATTTGCATTACAAAGCTTTATTGTCTAGTTTACCAAGCAGCATTTTCAAATAGAAACATGCAAAAATTAAGATTTAACATTTTCAACTAAACCCATTACTCTTGACAGTTTTTCATACAATATTAACAATTTATTCTACGCGTTTTAAAGTGTCGATTAGCGTGCAGGTTCATAATGCATTTTGTACTTTTCATATTTATGTGTATTTAAAAAAACACAACAATAAATTTTATCGACAATAAGTATAATGTTTATGCATATTTATAATTTGTAATTTTATTTAAATTTAGCATAATTTTATTGTTGCTGTGACTGTTAATATACAGTATTTTTTATTTTTCAATTTATAATAAAATTAGTTACAAAATTAAAAATTTAGATAAGTCAGTAGATTTTACCCTAAAATAATTCGTGTTATATTCTAAATATCAACCTGTTGACTTAAAAATTTTTGATTTTCTAGAAATAACATTTATGACGATATTTTGACATCAAAATTTTTTAAATTGTGTAGGTGGGCACTTAAAATATAAAAGGTTAATTTTGGAGTAAAGAAAATCCACCGACTCATCTAAAAATTTTTTATTTCGTTACCAACTTCATTATAAATTTGAAAAATTAATAATATTAATTTCGTTCTTGTTAATTTCAACGATAATTTTTACCTGTAATTTTTACTTTTAATTTTTTAAATAATATTTTAGCAGGATGTACAATAAAGTGTATTATTATTATAATTTAAGCAAAAAACTGAAAAAACTATAAAGACATTATGTGTGGAGAAAATTTATTTTATTGTATGTATCTCTCTTATAAATAAATAAACATGAGATTGTTAAGAGAGATTGCTAAGATGTGCAAAACACATCGTACTTTACCTGTGATTCTGTTTGTGAGAAAAAGAAAAACAAAGTTTCAAAAATGATGGGAAAGAAACAGAAACAGGCATGGAACAGAAGGGACATCATAATAATGATGCAGGAGGTAGAAGAGAACGAGAATTGAACCAAACGCAAGTGGCGCCCACATGGCGCGCAGTTGCTCAAGAGATCAAGTTTTTGTTCGGTTTTGTTACTCTCGAGGCTCTAGTTCAGTCGTTTTCTATATAATAGTTCCCCGTGCATTCCACTTTGCATCACTAAATCTTACACTGCCTATTTGCTTCGAACAAATTATCAAACGTCGAACTTTAAGTCCACTGTATATAGGTGACCGGAACCGAGCGAGGCTAAAGGTCGAAAGATACGGTGAAACTTGAGCTGCTCTCTAGAGAAAATGCGGGGGAGCGATAAAAGTCTCGAGGTATCGTAATCATCGACCAAAGGAAGACGAGTGAATTTTCTTAGCAATGGATGCAGAAGGAAAAAATATGAAATAGTAAAAACAATACTAACTGAAGTTCTGTGATAATACAAATTTCTTCTTTGTCATAAATCTGACTAACAATGTCAATAAGATAATTATTCTATAAGTAAAAAGCGAATTTTTTACGTAGATAATTTTAATTTTAGTTTTAACCCTTTCAATGCTGAATAATTTTGAATGAATCATATGTGCGAAGAATATGAGGTACTACTGCCTATGCCGACATTTAAATTTTTAATAATTTGTTTTTAATACTTTTGTTTACTATTAAGATCTAACGTGTAAATATTCCTGTAATGCTTGCGGCAAT
The DNA here is from genome assembly GCF_001594075.2 of Trachymyrmex cornetzi. NCBI lineage: Eukaryota > Metazoa > Arthropoda > Insecta > Hymenoptera > Formicidae > Trachymyrmex > Trachymyrmex cornetzi. The sequence continues at coordinate 929,808 of NW_017298213.1, read as the reverse complement.
ACCTGATTGAGCGGATGCATAACTTTATCCATAATACCCACAGTATGCCATTTGTTGGATATATTTACCTTATATATTTTTACTTAATTTTTCTATAACCTATAGCACTAAAAGAATTAAGGTAAGTTTTCTCCAATATAAAGCTGACATTAATCTCGTCAATTCTTAGAATTAGAAAAAGATTAACAGTAAATTAAATCGAAAGAATAATTAAGCTAAGTAAAGATAAATAAGTTTAAGAAAATAGAATAAAGTCTGAGATGTAATTGAAAAGTACAGGCAGTAGAAACGGAGAATAATAGATTTTGAATTATCAGAATCTGGAGACACAGGGGTAGCACCCAGTTGGACACGGCTCAATTGGACACGAGCCACTCACAGCGC
>NW_017298213.1:886517-929290 GCF_001594075.2 Trachymyrmex cornetzi | reverse complement strand
GTGAGTGTGTTCAGACTTAAGATTAAATAAGAATGAGAGAATAAGGAATAAAAATAAACATAGTTAAGAATTATAGTTAAGAAAAGAATAAGAAAATTTATATATAAAAATAAATAAGATTAAAGAAGAATCTCATTTATATTATATATCTAGATATTTCAAAATTATTTATCAAGTCATTATTTCTTACCCACAAATTCTTTGAGTAATAAAAAGTACATTTCGAAAAGTATTAATGGTATTTAAAAAAGTCCATAGTTCATGTTAAACAAAGCTACAGATTTTCAATATTGTCAGCAATTTTCGCAATGTAAAAAAAATTTAAAGAATAAAATTTTTCTTAACAAAACGTCGAAAGAGTAAGTTTTTTAATTAAGGAATAATATAAGAATAAAATATGAAATGTATATTTTTGAAACAATTACATTTCCTGCACTTTCACTCACACAAGGAGCTCTCCAATCAATCTTTTATATCCTCACATGTATGCAAAATTACATACACATGTGAGATGTCGAAATTAAATCAAGAGTCAATTATGAATCATTCTCACATTACGCTATGCGTTAAGCTTTTAATTATAAACGAATAATAAAAATTAAAATTTTCTTCACCTTAAATTTCAAGTAGACTGCTTCTTATTTTAGCAGTTAACTTGAAGATTATTTGTAAATGCAATTAATTGACAAATTGTTAATGAACAAACTGATAGCAGAATAATTAACAATGTAGGACAAAAATAATTTCTCTTAATGAAAATATGATAACCTTGAATGCGTGTTTGTATACAATATTAATAAATGTATTATATCTTTTATAATCAGAAAAAAACATCTTAATAAAATTTTAATAAAACAAATTTAAAATCGATAATTCAATCTATTCACTATTCAGACAGCAAGTTTATTCGTCAAAATGACAATTTACGTCAGTTTGCAGGTATCTCGATATACAATATGAATGTGTACAAAGATAGTCACACATGTCTTGTGAACACACAGTAAACATGTTGTTTTATCTATAAGAGAAATAAGAGCTGTACCAAACTTGAAACTACCTATCCTGCATTCCTAAGAATATAATCTTTGGGCCGAATTTCAAAAAGGATTTATTCACCTTTAAAAAAATCTTGAATGGAAACGATATAACAAATTTTTAGTCTTATGAATCATTATTCATTCTTTGTCATTGTTGACAACGGATGTGCATAACACATGTCATGAAGTTTCAGTCAAAATGAAGAAAGGAAAAAGTGTAAAAACGGAGTGATAAGGAAAAAATCGTATGGTCATTAATACAAAGTCATAATGTCTTATCAGAGACAACAGTGCAATACCTTGCGTGTGTATACGCAAAATATGATGCGCAGTGTATTTAGAGCTTAAAAGGACATTAAACTGCGTGCGTTTTAATCAAAGAACTTTAAACCATACTGCAGATTCAACTTCACGCGAAAACATGGGAAGGTTGTTACACCTATCGCTGATTCACACAACTATTGTCCCGTCTCGCAAGGAAAGAAAACGAAAAAAGAAAAAAACAAGAGAGGAGACACAGAGCTTCGGAATCAGAGAGTAGCGGAAAGGAAACAGCCGGACAATGATGGTGGTAGACGGAGCGGAGGAACGACGAAAAGATCGAGGGAGAACGGGACGGAGAGGAAGAAAAAGAAATACGCAGGAACGCGTACGATCGTTCGTAGGTCCGTATAGGATACGGCGAAGATAAAGAAACACAGTTGCGAATCACGCTGCGGTGGCGCCTAATGGGCGGCAACAAAAAGGGACATAGAGTGGCCACAGTGGCGAGGGAAAGAGGGAGAAGGAGAATTCCCCTCTACCCGTGACATCGTGCGTCGAGAGGGAGAGATGCCACCCCACCTCGTGCCGCACCTACCAACGCTTCTCCTACCAAAACAGCTCGGTGCGCTTCGAGCGCACTCGGTGATCTCCGCATCGCGTCTGGACTGGACCACGACGTGCCGGAGATCAGAACAGTGCTGTAACATTCGTGGGCGCCCCGATGAACGTATCACTACTGCACTGGTATGATGCTCCGTTAATTGGTATCGATATATCGTATTATTGCTGATACCGACGATACGCCGATATTAATTAGAGGCTCCGCACAATAAAAGGAACAGAGAACAGAAAACAGAGAATAAGAATTTCAATCTATCAGAAATTATGTATTGTGGAATACGCACTTGACAAACATGACCCTAACATTAGAATATTTGTGTTGAATTTTTCTTGATCCATTTCTACTTAATATTTATTTACATTACCTAAAAAAAAAACGTTCTTTCTACATAATGATTATTGCTATTGATGTATCATCACGTACCTCGATCAAATTAGACTACGTTCGAAAACGTTATCCGAGTGCCTCCATATATCGTTTACTTTTATTACTTACTCAATGTTAAATAAGGATAAGATATTACACAGGGACAACGGATAACGTTTCCGAAAACAGCCTTATGCCTGTTCTACTGTAGGATCGCAAATCGGAAGCCATAAGAAATTGGTCAATCATAGTTGAATAAAAAAAAATTGACTATGATTGGTTATGGCTTATACGGCTTGAGATTATAGAGATTGAGGTTATAGCCTATATTATAGAACAGGCTTTATTTGGATTTACAATAGGTGTTTTAAGCTTTAAGCTATAAGAAATTGACTAATTAAAGTCGAATGCAAAGAGAATAATCGATTGTGATTCGTATATTTTTTATAGCTTAAAGCATAGCCCGAATCCTCATCCGGGCAACAGCGCTTTAACACAGAGTACTAATTGGTGAAAAGCCGGTTGTGGGAGTAAAATTTACCCCCATCGTCCATTTTTCACCAATCAGCGTTCGGTATTAGAGTGCCGTTGTCCGTATAAGGATCCGAGCTTAAACATCTATTATAAATTCGGAATTAGTAAGATCCCGTATGGAATGAGGGAAGTTTAAGTTCGAATTCTGATTGAAGTGATATTTTTCGCAATAACTTCTTTACATGTATTTAAAGATACTCATTAAGATCACACGGAGAAAAATGTAATGTGCGCTAAAATTCTAATAAATTTTATGGAATTGATAGATCCATATAGGGATAGGCGTTCACTTAATGGATTTATTATAATCGTAATGTATTTTTTACCTTATATTTTTGGCATTTGTACTTTCAAGTAAGTAAAGTTTGTCATAAGTTCGGCAAAAATAGCTAGAATATTTTACTAGTCTTTGTAAAGTAAAAATTACTTATCATTTTTTTCCGTGCAGAAATATTAAATTACAAATTTAATTTGTAATATTACATATTTCAGCTTCAGTCTAGGACTGTGTTACAAGACCGACAAATATATATACATACATAAAATCGACGCACAACGTGCCTGAACTGGAAATTATAAAAATTCACACAAAATACTTAAACATTAAAATCTACTTTACCGGATATGGCTCTTCACTCATTTGTGTTAATTTTATTTAACATTAATTAATATTAATATTAATTTAATTTTTGGTATACGAAAAATTTTAATGGATCTGTCAATTAGAAATCAGAATTCAATGAACATTAAATCGTAATAATATCTGTAATGTAACTCTAAATTTTAGTAAATTGGATGGTGCCTATATAGTAATATTATAATAATCTGTTGTGCAGACTAACAGTTTAAAAAATATTTTAGAAACATTAAAATCTGAAATGAAATCTGAAATTGTATTGTAAATACTTATAAAATCACCTAAGAAAAACAGATTAATTTCTTCTTTTCCTTTGTACGATTTTACAATCAGAAAATAAGATTAATAAGAAGTTGTAATCAAGAAATGGAAAATTACTTTTTAAAAGTAACTAGTTACAGTTACTCATTACCAAGTAGAAAAAGTATAACAAGTTACTACTACCGATTTTTAAAAATAACTCGTTACCGTTATTTGAAAAAGTAACTTTTCGTTTCCATTACTTTTTTAAAATCGACGACCACTAATCATAACGAACGGGTGCCTTGTAGAGACTTTCTAGTCTCAAGTGTTATGAGTGGCTTGTCCAATCGAACTGTGTCCAATCGTGTGCAAAGTAACGATAGAAGTAACTGTAAAACTTGTTTCCAAAAAAATGTAACTACCACTACAGTTACCAAAAAGAAAGTAACGCAGTAAAGTTACCAAAAAAGTAACTTGTAACTGTAATTTCGTTACAAGTAACGAGTTATTTCCATTCCCTGATTTTAATATTCCCTTTTTACAAAGACAAGTACTAAGATATCACCTAAAAAGTTCTAAAATACCATCTATGATTGTGTCAATCGACAAACTTGATTTTTCTTAATAGAAACCGAAGGTAGTATAGATAGTAAGAAAATCACTCTGACGTGCCAAAGATATTAAAAATTGCACAATGTAGCTTTTAAACTGCTTTCAAACAGAGACTGAAGCCAAATTATTTAGTCGCATTAGCTTCGGAAATAACTTCTATATTACCGTTGTTTTCTCTTTCTCTCTTTCTTTGCCTTTTAATGCCACGATATATCGCGCAAAGGAATTTGTATGATCGTTTCTTGCCATGTGCGATGCGTTATCGATCGCATCGCGTTTAAATCGCGCATCCAACCGACCGACCGTCGGTGTTATTCATCAAGATGCCCTCGACGATGACGGGCGTCGTTAACAGAAAGGGGAAGATTAACATCGTACCAAGAAATTCAACACCTCGAGAGCAGTATGATTAAAGACGAGACGAGTTAAAGAGGAGGAGAAGGAAAAAGCGGAGGATAAGAGTATATAGGAAAGAAGAGAGAGAGGAGGAAACGCTATTGGCTCTAATTGTCAGTACTGGCCATATAGAAGACGATTTGCTCTCTCTTCGCTTGTCTTGACTGCCACTCTATCGTGCGATCGCTGCTTTGCTCGACGCCTCTCGTTTAACATACCGACACAAAAAAATGTAGGCAAGAGGAAGTATCATACATTTTCGTTCGGCTGTTGCCTGAGCCGTCCGCGCTTGTCGGCACAGCGAATGCGTCTCATTGATCTTCTACAGGTCATCTTACTCTAAAGTAATAGCTTCGCAACTGTAGATTGACATATACACGTAGAAAACAAGTATAATTGCACGCCAGTGTAATCTAATGTTAAAAGGAAAGACTAAGAAATGGCTGAAAGGATATAATAAAATATAAACCTTGGACATACGTTGAAGTATAGATATCAGAAAAGTGCAGTTTTTAAATGTCTACTCGGAGGTAGATTATTAAGAAACTAACTATAAAAAATTGTTAATAACGAAGATTTGAGCGATTGTTTCAATAGAAAATTAACAGTTTATTTACTACATTGTTCCGTCTTGTAATCGTAACTTCTTTTATCGAAGCACATTAAGTTTCAGTGGTTCTCTTAGTGTCCGAAATTTTTATAACCATTATTTAGAAATTAAAAAATTTATCTATTCATTTGTGTATGTGTGTGTGTGTGTGTGTGTGTGTGGTATTATTATTATTTTTTAAATAATCGATATACAGTTAAATAAAAAAAAATAAAAAATGAAAAAATATAAGATAATTAATGACTTTTCAACTTTGGTTGCACAACAGTACGTATGATTCTATTCTTCTGGTTGTAAAAATGTTTTCAGTAATACTCAATAATAACTTAATAATAATTCAGATAGCATCTCGTACTGAGCGTACCTATATACATAATTATGCTGTGTGCCTTTAAAAATTAAGATCTTAACACTTTTTAAAATTAGAATCATCCCGGAAGACTTCATGAAGAGCCAAATTTTTTTCTTTAATCAATTATTTTCCAGAAACCAGTGGCATTAAATTGTCAAATCAATTTTACTATGTACGTTGGTCAAACAGGTAGAACTTTAAAAACCAGAATTGCAGAACATAGAAATCATATTAATTGGAACACGCAACAAAAATCAGTAATTACAGATCATAGATTGGACTTCTCACATGAGTTTAAGTGGAATGACATAGAAATTCTGGATGAAGAAATAATTTTGAATAGACGTCTCGCTTCTGAAATGATACATATTCATAGACAAGAAAATAGTTTAAATTTACAGACTGATACGGAGAGATTGAGCTCAGCATATGAATGTTTGTTGGTTAAAGTTTAGTTTTTAATCTTTTTGTTTTGTATTATTGACGGTCATATGAATCATATGTATTATATATTTGAAATAAAAGAATAGGTTATACGCGAGCGAGAACAGTTGCTTGTTGACTATCGACATGAACGGTATAGCGATCATCATACATACTAACAATACATCATGTAAGTTGATTTATAATAATTCATTATTTTCTATGTATATTCAATTAATGAAGCAAGCTGTTGATAATAAGGATGCGATCATTTAGTGTTCTAGGAAGCACATTGATGTAATTGTAGTATCTAAGAGATATTGATAAGGATCCGATACAAGGATCGAAACGTATATCATATTATAATAAAGAATCTAAGACACAATTATAACCGGTGTTTGGACTCGAGTTGGCATGAAACACATTTAGATTTATTCATACGAGTCAATAATCAAGGATATCATATTCAAATTAATTTTACAAGTATTGGAATAAGTGTGTCAAATATATCCAAAGTGTCTTAAGACCAGAACCGTACGAAAAGTTTTAATATTCGAAAAGAATCAGTTTCTATTAGATTCGATATGTCGAGAAGAGACATCGGTAAACAATCAAGAAGATATGCAACGAGGATTAATTTGTAGCATGTCTACCGCTCTCGCGAGACGGCGATTCGGCTCCGATTACGATCATTGCCCGACGACGCCTGTTGTTTAACGATGCCGCTGGATCTCACTTCTCTTTCTTTCTCTCTTTCTCTCGGACATTGTTCCGTGACGGTCCTCCGTTTTCATTCAGTAATTCGCAGGCAGCTGCACACTAATAATAGTAGCGAACAGTACCGCTACCACGTCGCCGCGTTCTCACTGCCTTCGACATAACGGCGAGGAGCGAGCGGATGGGACGTGCTCGAGAAGATGAGAGTAGAGGAAGACAGTGGGAGAACATCGTGTGAGCGGGGAGAAGAGTGGAGGAGTCAAGGAAGGGACGGAATCGCCACATTGATTCTGACTGCTGAATTTGGAAGAACCCGTGACTAAGAACTCGTGACTCGGTCTGCTAAGCGATTGATTAACTACAATTCGGTCGCGAGATGAAAGCACGACAAAAACTCGCGATACGTATCTAGCACGTTATCCCGAGAATATTTTATCGTATAGAGATTGTAATGATTGTATAATACCGCCAGTAACCCAATGTTACCTTCAAAAATAGACACGACGATTCACATTTCAGGAATCTTTCCCATCATCACGCGGCAGCAATGTGACGTTTAGAAGAGTTCGAGCATGATTAAAGCATTTTACTTATCGGAAAAGTTATTAATCGTGTACAGTTAACATACATAGCAACATGATAATATACGTAATAGATAAGACTTCAGCATAACGTCCTCATCTCTTGATAGATATGATAATGCATTTCACATTGCTATCTTATTTACGTTCTGTTTCATCAATGATTTCTTGTAATACAAGATATATCTGCTCTTCTTTCTGAGAAAATAATTCAGGGAAAAGTAATGTATAAACTTATTTCAAGAATACATTAAAGTCTCAGTATATATTAATCTTAATTTCAAAATAATATTTTGAGTTTAAAATTACTGAAAATTATATCAGTTATGTGTAAAATAAACTATAATCCATGAAAATACAAATATCATTCAAACCTAGATTTCTATGACCTTATAATAAAATATGAAATAAAAACAATTGCCTATATATATATTTCCAAAAAATTCTTATGTATGATTTAAGAATTTAAATAAAAACTAAAAAGAATTAATTTTGTTTTCTCTTTAAATATATTAAATATAAAATAATATAAAGTAAAAAAAATCGGATTTGAAGTAGGATAAGCAGAATAACGAAAGTAAATACATTTTTATAACCAGGAGACTCCGAATAAAGTCCTAATTTATTTGTTTGTATATGTATACATGACCGCTGCCTGTAATGAAAAAAATATATTAACGTCTAGTTTTTAACAATTATTTATCAAAAAGGATATGTTTGAAATTTTATAGACACATCCTTCTACGCATTGTGCGCTTAGTTAGAATAAACAATTCCCATGCACACTTTGCGGACGTATCATTTGCCTTACAGCGGTGAAAAGTCAAGGGAATTAAACGCAGATAACCGAACCTTATCGCGAGCTATTTCTGCTACTTCTCCGTTCTCACCGCATAATTAACGTTCTGCGTTTAACTTCGTTGTGCAATTACACATATTTTAGAAAAATCAATTCTGCTTTATACCATATGATATTATATAATATGATAGATACTTGTTGCAAGATTTAAATTGATTAAATTTAATTAATTTTTAATCACTAATAAATAATCAAAATATTCTGATTTACTCTTATTGATTTACTTTTATTTCTTAAAATTTATTAGACTTGATCAAGAGTGTGTCACGTACATCGGTGCAAAATATTTTATAGTTATAACATTTGTGACAAGGAAAATTTATAGCACATTAATGGATTTTATTTTTACTGACACATATGTTGAATTTTTATATTTACTGACACATATTTGGATTTTTACATTTCACTGACATATTATTGTGTAATTATACTTCACCGACAAGGTAAATGACTTTATGTTATTTTATTATAGACAATATTCTTTATATATAACCTGAGGTTTCAAATGTATAATTATTCTTTCTTAGATATGAATTTATTCGCAACTTAAATTAATTTCTAATGGACAACTTGCGCTTTTTATGTCAACGACAAGATTACGCGTGTGATTTTATGTAATGTTTTATTTAATCATATTTAATTCCATTTAAGAGATTATAATTGTAATTTAAGATTCACGACAAAATTTGTAACATTGAAAATGACCCGATTGGAGTCGAAACGTTTGTATCTAGAGATTTTTATTTGATTTAATTAAATACGTTTTGTTTAAATATTGGTTCTATGCCCTTTTTAATTGTCATATTGTCTTAAAATTTAGTTATTTATGTATACCTACTTATACATTTCAATCGAAAATTAAGTCTTTTAAAACCTCCAGGCTTAAGTTTAAATTTTTTTTAAATCGAAATTTTTTCTGTTTTTATTTAAAAATTTTATTCATTTCTTAATATTTCTTTTTATTTAATCTATAGAAAACCCTGCAATCTATATTTATTAAATACCAAAAGAAATATATTTCATCAAACAACTTATATAGAAATCAGTCATCTTATATAGAAATATTTTTTTTTTTATTATAACGACCATATTTATTCAACATTTTTATAACTATTTAACACTTTACTGATTATATAATACAGAAGTGTGCTCTTATCAACGTCAGCTTATAAAAAGATATAGTGTACTTACATCAATTTTCAAAAATGTATACAGTATACAAAAATTGCATTTAGTTAAATCAAACTAATATTTTTTTGAAACAGCAACAGTGTATCTATCAATAACGTCGTGAAATAAACACATGTTAAATACCGAATAACTCTGTCGAAATTTCGATGTCAAAAGGGTTAAAGAAAGCAACTTCTGACCGTCCACGCATTTATGATAGCTTGCAGGTCAAACCGTATTATAATTCTTTTCCTTCCAAGATGCACGCTGGCCGCACCATTTTCTCTCTACGGAGTTCAATCTTCAAGAAAGAAAGAGAGAACCAACGTGCTTCGAAGGAAATGGCCATACCACACACGCATCTCTATATAACGTATACGCATCCTTTCATTTGCCAGATAAAGAATGAAGCAATGTCTGCGTATCAGCTAAAACCGAAGATACTATGGTTTCCGGTTAATGAGCGCGTTGCGATAACAACTGCTTTTTTGTCGATATGAGAATAAACCATAAAAATTTTTTTTTCCGACTTCCCTCCGATTTATAGTTAATCGATTTACAATCATCACGGTAGCTCAACGTTTCGTTACTTTACTACATTAATTTTAGCAGGTATAAAATAATGATAAATCAAATGTCGCAATAATAATAAAGAATCAATATATTAAACTTGTATTTTTGAATATGTTAGAAAATCAGTATAATTTTACTTTCAAAAGTTATTTTATTACAAAGTCCTCAACAGTAAAATATTTTGCAAAATGAAGATAACTTCTTCTACAGACTTTGAAGCAATGGATGTACATTTATTATTTATGAAAATTCTCTCTAGTCGACACGTACTATTATAATAACACGATTTCCGTTCGTAAGAAATATTTTAAAATACTTTATTTGTAAAAATTTGATTCTTATGATTCATTGTCATTGTTAATATATTCTTCATAGAGCTTGTGAGAATACAGAAGGGTATATCCAGATAAATTCTTTATGTACACGTTTATCGTTTATACATATCCGTATGCATAAAGAAAATTATCTAAACGCATTTCTATCTCTTTCTGTTTCTTACAAAAACCTTACCTAATAAACTAACTTTAGTCTAATAAAAATCTCTCAAGTTTATATCTACAGTACAGTGAAATGTACGAATGTATAATAAAGTCAGCTTAGCTAAAATGAACGAATCTCACATTCGGTTAAATATAGGACAAATATTTTAAAATGTGTCACGTAAGTGAGATATTTTTAGAATGACCGAAAACGTTTTAAGCGTTGAAACAACGTAAAGTATATACGCCATAATTTTTTTACGACCTTTCGCTCGTGCCGCTTGACCAATGTGGAGTAGGGCACGTGCTGGTGGTGGATACGGTCCTAGCCTTGATTGCGGCCGACGCACACGCCGACGTTGACGCAGGGGAACGCGACGCAGGTAGGGGATGTGGCGACGGCACGGCACGGCGGACAAACGGATATATAGCACACGCACGAATCGCTCGAGGATAACATCTCGCTGTCCCAGGAACGGCGGGCGGCAGAGCAGGAGGGGGGCTGCGCGTTGCGTTGGTGGAGGGTGGTGGCGGGCGAGAGAGGGAAGCCGGCCAAGGGGTGAGACGTCGGACGTGGGACAGCACAGCCGACAACGGCGGCACACCGTAGGCGGAGGCGGAGGATGCAGGGGGGGGAGAATCTCATCGGCCGGGAGCCCACGAGAGAACGTGTAGGAAAGCGAAGAGTGGAGGGATATTCCAGCGTGTCCATCGTCGTTTATATCGTCGGAGGGGCAAGAGAGAGAGAGAGAGAGAGAGAGAGAAAGTAGGAGAGGGGAGATTTGGTTTCGCGTTGGAGGGGGAGAGGGTGGACGGTGCGCGCGAGCGGGACGGAGATAGAGGTAGATAGAGAGAGAAGGAGTATGGGGGCGGTGGCTGCTACGGCTACACGGCCGCCATCACCATCCGTGTCCCATCCTATAGTAAACTGCTCCAAAGCAGTCCCCGATCCGTCTCCGTGTGTGTTAGTTAGGGAATCGTGTTTTAACCCGGTGCTTCTGGCTTCTCTACTCGGCGCGAGGCTGCTAGTAACGCACCGAACCGTTTCTGCCTAGTTGCCCGCTCCGTCTCTCTGCTATGTCTTGACACACCATCCGCACACACAGCCATCCTCTCTCACTTCTCTTTCGCTTTTCCCAATTCCCGTCTCGCGTTTCTTCCTCACACACTCTTGACCGTCTCGCATCCGTCTCGCGTCCCCTTCCCTGCACCCTTTTCTCCCGTCCTCGGTCCTCCCCTGTTCCGCGCGTGTAGTCACCCACCGTCATTGTCCATCCTCTCTGATCTTCTCGCACCGTGATCTTCTCGCAATCGGGAGTGCTTCCCTTTATTTTTTCTTTCTCTCCTCTCTGTGCGTCGGTGGTGCGTGCTGCGAAGACGGACGTCTCAAACGAGAAGGTGTCGAAAGTGGAGGAGGAAGTGATGGAGTAGGGAGGGAAGGAGAAGGTAAAAGAGGAGGAGATGGAGGAGAAGAAAGAAGAAGCGATACTACAAGAAGAGTAAGAAAAAAGGAGCGTGCAACATTCTTGTGCGCGATATTCCCGCGAATATACCCGGAGCACGGAGTAGCCTCTCCCTTTTCTCTCTTTTTCTCTTCCTCTTTCCCTCTCATTTTCTATCTTTCATTTGTCTCCCTTTCTCTCTCTCTCTCTCTCTCTCTCTCTCTCCCTCTCTTTCTCTATACGCGCGCGCGAGTGAAATGATTATTTACAAAGCGTAGTCGTGGCCCACCGTCGTCGCGCGCGTTTCAACCGTCCACCGTCTCGACAACGACCACAAAATTACGAGAGCGTCGCGACGGCGAGACGCGAGGAAGACGCGAGGTAGAAAAGCCGGAGGGAATGACGTTTCCAAGTTCCGGCGTGGATGGCACTTCGTGGTGCGAACTCTGGCACCAAACTCACCTGGAATCCCCGGGGGAGACTTATTTCACATAAAGTATTGGCGCACGACCAAAGAGGATCTCCGAAAACGGAGCAACCTGGTTGGAGCACAATTTCGACAACTGGAATTCTCCGTCCTGTCAAGAGCACCGTGCTCGTTTTTTCTCGCACAGCCACATTTTCTCCACATTTTCCTTCGCATTTCGTGCCTCTTCCACGTGAATCAACCAGCAGTGACGCGCGTGTTTTCCATGTCCGTTGCCGATGGGCACTTGATCGACTCGGTCGAGCGGTAGGCTTCCTCTGACCTCTGGGCGGCCGTAGTCATTGCCGTCGTCGGAGTCCACGTAGCCGTGCCGCGACGATGAAACGAGCGATTCGTCTCGTCAGTCTGTGTCTTGAACCACGATAGATCACATGATTGTAGTGATAGCGATGAAGAGAGGATAGATGATCGGGTGACAAGGGAGTGATAACGGTAGACCTCCGCATGCGCGCGCCGCAACGAGGTATCGCGAGGGCAGCGAGAGTTCAAGTTGAAAGTACGTGAGAGAGGCGACTTGAGAAGAGAGGAAGAAGAAGAAGAAGAAATTGCAGCGATGTTGATGCGCCGCTGTGCCTTAGAACGCCGATGGACAACGAACTCATCGTCGTGAGGCGAAAATCGAGCTGACGCCTCCCTCCGCCGAAGCCGGAGAACGGAACCTGGCCGCGACGTCGAGGAGCCGAAGCCGGAGCTGGAGGAGGAGGAGGAGGAGGAAGAGGAGGAAGAGGAGCCGCCGGACGTAACCCTCAAGGCACCGGCTCCCGCGAATATGAGCATGACTCTCGTCCGAAATTCGTTCAAAGGTAAGCTTTGAATGAACGTACTGCTTCACTCAGCGAACTCGGAACTCTTCGACATTTTTTATTGAGAAAGAAAGAAAATCAGGCAAGTGATTACGGAATATGGATCTGCTGCAGCCAATGCTTTTTGTCAAATTATAAAATTATTTCTTATTTATTTTTGCAATTAGAGATCACAATACAATATTGATGAATATTACGTCTATTTGGAAAGATTCATGTATCAGATATTTACTATGCACGACAGTTGGTATTTTTTATATACGATGTCTCTTAACTAATTGTAAGTTTAACAAAATATTGAAGAGAAATATAATTTGTAATCGAATTTTTAATTTTTAAAATTAACTATTAAATAAACGAATAAATGAAATGATTTTAATTCTCCAATCCAATCTTTTATTTTTAAAACTGGTGCATATACAGGATGTCAATCAGGGAACTGTCGATTACAAGTTAATTGCTCTTACATAAAGATCATTACCTCTCTCTTAATTTGTAATATTAAATATAAAATAATCAATTTTTAAATATATATATTGGAAATCTGTTAAAATGTTTATTTAAAAGTTAATTAAAGAATGTTTGCGACTTTGAAGTTTAATCTCTCAGTATTTAAATTTTAATTTAACTACCTTACAGAGTTTAAAAACTGATTAATCGAGTACCCAAGTGGGAATTGAATACCGGCGAGGTACTGATCCAGTACTATTTTTCAGTCTTTAGTACCGAGGCAATACCGAATACCAGTACTGGTATAGTACTGGTAAAACACTGGGATGATAGCAATGGGCCAAGGTTTGGAATACAGTACTATTATAGTACAGTATTAGAGTACTATTACAGTACGGGATTACAATATTGTAACAGTACCCAGAATTAGTACATATATTGTATCTAGTATCGATATTGATTTTTAGTACCGTAACAAAAATAATACTGTAACAAAAATCGTTACTGATTCATAATATTGCAACAGTACCAAATATTAATACCAATTTTTAATATTATAACAGTACTAATATTGTATAAAAAGTCTGTACCAATTCTCTATACCGCAAAAGCCGTATAGCCAATTCAAGAAAGGTTACAACTTCAGCTTTAACTCCAGACGGAGAAAGCAGAAGTGACGATGCTCGCATTTTGCAGTCCTTTTATATCATGTCTGGACGTTTTTCAAACGCGAAAATCAGCCGCTATGAATCTTTTCGGAAATTAATTTTATGCGAATTGATTTATATATGCACTGAAACAATTGCACTTGTCTTGAAGATAATCTACCGACAGTATGCTGGCTCAGTACTGGATGAGTACTGTCGCCCGTCATAATCCTTTCCCAATTTTAGTACAGACATGATACCGATAATCTATCGACAGTATGCTGGCTCAGTACTGATGCTTGACATATTCCTTTTACTAATTACAATACAGACCCGATACTGCAAATATATTGGCGGTATACAGTTTTGATACTGGCCTCCGACACACTGGTTTTGGCAACTTCAGTACACACACGATATCGAAAATCTACTGGCAGTGTACTGGATCAGTATTACTATTCAATACTGATTCATAGATTGGGCTAGTATCGTATCATTAGTTTTATGATACTAAAATATGAAACTCATTTTTCGGTACAGATTCGGTACCTCGCCAGGATTCAATACCGTTTTTCTGTATAAATTCCCACTTGGATACATAATAAATCTAAAAATTAATTCGATAAACGTTTCGTATTAACAAAAATGTTCAAATTATTTTTGTATTACGCGACTTGGTTGTTGCCAATCTCGAAACAATAAAAAAATCCGCGTATTTAAATGAAGTCTGAAGTCTGTAGTCTAAACGAAGCGCGTCGAGACACCTCGTTCGGAATTCGATCTTTGCGTGGGTGGAACCATAACTTCGTCATCTAGTTTTCGACTCGATGAGTCTCGGAAAATTCGCAGAACGCATGCCGCTGCACGTGCGCGACCTATATCGCCTGCGTGATATAAGGCGGCATTTAATGGATGAGGCAGCATCTGCGATTGACTCCACTAGTCGACTGTCCATCGTCTCCTATTTCGCGAAAATCGATACTCGCTCAGCATTGTTTTCCAGATATAATATCCCCTATAAGGAAAAATCGTCATTTTATCTCGTAACACAAAATCATTCTAGTCTTTCACGAATTGCGTACAATAAAAAACAAGTTAAATTAAATAATAATCTTTTATAAATAAATTTAATTAAAAATAAGAAAAGTCCTATATTCGGTCAAAGTAGACTGAGATCCGCTTTGACCGAATATAGGACTTCTCTTATTTAATTAGATTTATTCTTATCGGACCAAATTTGTAGATATCATATTGTTTAATATAAATAAAAATTAAATTAAATTTTAATGATATAGTTTAAAAAAATCTATGAAGATGCATTTTATAATAATTTTTTGTAATGTTGATACGTTAAAGTAATTAATTTCTTAATTAAAATGAAATTTTCAACTACCTTTATTAGATTAATTGTTCAAAATCTACAATTTTAAGTTTTGACTTGATATATATCGACCAGTGTGGTTAAAAGTAGGGATTTCTCCTTAACGTAGGGAATTTTTACCTCAAAAAGGCGTAGGGAATTTTAAGTTAAAAAAGACCAAAATGTAAAGATTTTGAATCCTTACATTTTGGTCTTTTTTAACTTAAAATTCCCCCTACGCCTTTTTGAAGTAAAAATTCCCTATGTTAAGGGGAAATCCCTACGTTTAACTACACTGATGTCGACATGTGTTCACGCTTATTATCTTTCTTTTCTTTAATGGAGATAGAAAAAAGAAGGTATATGTATCATATGGTCTGTTCGCGTCATTTGTACTTTTTGCACTTCGTTTTCTTTCTCTTCACGTTCGTATATACATATAATATAATATGTTTTCGTGCTAGTCTATGCATTATTTCATATTCATTGACAAAATAGTCTACATTATTTTTCATTTAAAAAATAGAAACGTTATCGAAAATAATAGTCTAAGGTAGTGTTGTGTAAGATTTGTAATTTTTTTCTAGCATTGACTTGCAATGTCGGCATTCATATGTCTATATTGTAATAAGGTCTGTTCGCATTGTTTGAAATTCCCAAAAATTTTTACACTTAAAATGAATATACATATAATAAACCCTTCGCAATGAATGAACTAACGCAATGAAAAACTTAATAGAAAAATTTCATTAAACAAAGAATTTCACTCTCTCTAAAATTGATTTTGACACTTTGATTTTTGAATCCCTTATAATCAACTGATTATATTTTATCAGATTCTCGTTTATCTATTGTCAGAAACTAAATTTGAAAAAGTCAAGACGTTTCTGAGAAATCTTGCAGACGGATGGACAAATGGACGAACAATCGGACCGACACTGTGAAATTATTAAGTAGTTTACTATGCTGCATTGACAGAAAAAGGTAAGGTGTTTTGAGCCGTTTAGAGTTTGGCATAAGAAAACTTATTATGATTTGACTCGTATATTTTAACAGATTGGATCACGTCTTTGTACGAAGTGTTCCAAAAATTAAACAAAATGAAAATACATCAGAATTCCATATTATTGACAGTTGTATATATGATATAATTTCTTTTTCCTAGATCAATCTATATTTGCGTAACGTCCAATTTATAGTCTTTATTTCTTTCACCTTGTACACATACATACAAGACGCAAGATCCACCTTGGCCGATTTATTCATTAATGAGTCTTACTATTCTCGCGATACATACGTCATCAGTTTATCTAGACCTTGGTAGGCCCATCGTCACTCATCATTCGTAAGTACGATTAGTCGCATACCATTGATTATACAGAAAAAATATTGATTCTTAACTCGATGCATTAAACACTTGTAATGATTACTATTAACTGACTGATATACTCATATTTCTCATACATACATACAACTCAGATAATTTAAAACCATTGATAAAAAAGAGAAAAATGATGATTAAATTTATAAATATCATTTATTTTCTTTTATTTTTCGCAAACATCTTTAAAATTATGCTTTGATAAAATTATATGTATATGGCTAAAATCTCTATTATTAATTTTGCTTTAAACTTATTAATTTTTAATTTTAGTTTTATTTGTAAATATACTACAACAGTAAAACCTCTTAATAAAATTGTTTCAAAATTTTTAATATAATTGTTTAAAAATATATTTATAACTGTACAAAAGTTTTCTAAACTTTTCGAGAACTAAGGGAAAAATGTACGAATAAAATCACGGCATTTTTTTCTTGAAAAGTTTCTTCTCATACGAATGTTATATATAGGTATATTCTTTTTTTTTAAAGAAATCTCTAGTTTTTGCCTCTAGTGATAACAATGCTGTAAATTGCTGTCAAATTTTCCAAATAGCTTAAGATTGTAATAAAAAATCTATAGTATTCTTTATTGCATTTCTGCGTTTTTTCTGAATTAGAAAATTCAATTGCAGTTTTTTATTGTTGTTACCTTTTATTCTGTTAAAGAAAGTTTTTCCTTCTAATAGAGATTCTTTTTCCCGCTACTTAATTTTCTTTAAAGTTTTATCGCTACTTTTGAGGAAAAAAACGTAGAACACAGTTTTTAAAATGACTGAAAATTGCAATCAAAATAAAAGTCTGGTATTTTTCAAAGGAAATTGAAAATTAAAATATCTTCACAATCAAGTTAGATTCAATTGTAATCAATATTTTTGCATGAGAACAATCTTATTTTTTTAATTCAATAAAATTTCTTATCCACAATCTTTACCTAAAAGTAAATCTGTTCAGATTCTTAGCTTATAAATTATATTTTAAATTAAAATTTTATTTATATTATGATTTCATATTATCATTTATTAGTTTATATTATAATTTAAATGATGGCTGAAAAAAACATATTATACGATAATTTTTTGTAAGAAAGATGTATTTGAAAATACATTTAAAATGTCTATTAAAAATTCATATTGTTTCTACCGTATAATATATAATATTGTATTTATTATATTATATGTTATGATATAATGCAATATTTTCAATGCCTTCAAACAATGGTTTTTACTAAAAAATAAATAAATAAATAACGTCTGTTTCTATGAAAAGTTATTTATAATTTTTCTTTCATATTTGAAAAGATTAAAAGGGGAGAGAATCTTTAAAATCCTATTGTTACGAATAACAAAGATGTATGAAAAACTTCTTAGTATAGTTCTATGTAACTTCGTAAGTAGATGATTCGTATTTCAATTACCATGTCGATCGCAATCTCCGAAGAGCGGCGAAGCACGTAATTCGAAACTCGCGGAAAGCCAAAAATCAATTGAGCATTTCCCGCGTAGCAAATGCGAAGAACACGTGTCTGACATGGTGCGCGGGCGCGAATATGTGACCAGTGATTACACACCGAGTCAGGTAGCAACGAAGTCGTGCCCCATATGAAAATATTTAACCATTCCTAATATTGGCTCTCGAAAACCTGCCGGCTCTTATTTTCATTTCTGCGACTACAATAGTCAAACAAAAGTTACACGTGCATAAGAAAACGCCTTTGTTTCTGTAATTGTGCCTCATGCAGCTAAGTTTAGACAGTTTTCCGTGTATAGACCATTTGTACAAGCTAAAAAATATATTGATACGCAAAGAAATTTCCCGTTAGATAACATATGAATACAATGTCTATAAGATTTACTAAAATAAACAATTAACGAGGAGAAAAAGAAGTCTACAAAGAATAGTATGGAGAGAAGCAATGCAAATAGGTAATAAGTAATAAAAATTTTGTTTATTTTTTTTGTATTTGTATTTTGAGTTATGTTTTGTATTTTGAAATAAAAGTATGAACTAAGAATTAAAACTTATAAATTTATTTTCGACACACATAGATAAAACACGTTTTATTAATTGTGCTATCATTATTTCGATTTAATAAAGATTTTGATTTAAATAATAATAAACGATTTATTACAAGATCGTATATATGTGAATATACAACAAATAAGAGTTTAAGACCTATAACGGTCGAAGTTGAATCTTAGTATAGTTATTTGAACGGCGCGCAGTATACAAATGATTATATATTTAATTATTTAAGCATGTAAGATTCAGCTTCGACCGTTATAGACTTTAAACTCGTATTTGTTAATCTTGATTTAATTGAGATTCAATTTAATTCAAGATTATGTTTGCGCGCGCGTATGTCTAAAGGAACAAAAAAAAAACAATAAAATTTGTTCAAATTTCAAAAATAAAATTGAGATTTAGAAGCAATTACAGAGAAACAATTACAAGAAATACAGTTATCACACATGCTGCTGAAAGTCTAAATAAAAGATTTCTTTGACATTACTCTCGGCACGTCCCTCAAAGAAAGAAGGTCGACATTCGATGCTGTTTATGCAGCGCGTGCATCCACGTGCGAGAAAGCGCATTGTCTTTGTGGGAAGATAATGTTCACCCTGTGTTTCAGAGCGGATGAATGAATCAGACTTTTATATATTTGCATTGTTCAAGGACCTTTGTGTAATTTTTTTAAGATCTTTCATCTCTTTATTAATTATTGTATTGTTCGATATAGTCCTTCTATTTAATATGTTTAATATGTTTATGTACACAAATAATGCTGTTTTCCTTTATATCCTTGTAAAGAATATTTGCTTTCTTTAAAAGAAAGTAACTTGCAACGCACGAAATGTTCACTGTATGCATTTTATTTATTTTGCGAAAAAGAACGAGATTTATTAACAATTCTTATTTTAAAAATCTGTGAATTTTTAAACATTGTAGCAAGTGTCATTCTTCTTGGTTTCAGAAACAGCGTAACATTTGAGACAGTCGTGTAAGATATACATATATATACGAGTCACGCGACTCCGAATAAATAAAATTGTATCAACTCAATATTATATCCAAGCGTTTTCTCGCTAATTGAGAAATGCGTCAATATTTTTCGTAGATAACGATTCTGATGTTTATATTCGTATATGCGATTAACGAAGTTAGTGTAAACTATTTTACCTATTTTCGTAATACACATCTTGTTTTCTAACAACTCGTTATCATCGGGTATTACAAAATGTTTGTATTAGGGCATTAATAAATCGTTAATATCCGGATGCTGATATAATTTCCGAACAATCACTTGAATAAAAAAGAAAAAATAGCGGATCCAAGAACCATATCTCCTTTTGAACAGAAAATCTACAAAAAGATTAATAGAAATAATACAATATTTTTATTTAATTTCGAATAGACATTAGAGAAGATAAAATGACGGAATTCTCTCTACTTTTCTGTTGATATATATAATTAGACTTCGGATTTTTATGCAGATATTTTTTGCAGACATGCACAAAATATACAAATTTGCACAAATATAAAAATATGCCCAATATGTATAAATAAATATGCATTTTTTAAATGCTTTTTCAATAAGAAAAATTTATATTTTGATGTTACTCTCCAAATTGCTTTCTGAATAAATATGAAGTTGCATAAGAATCCGATATCTATACATAACATACATTAAGTTATGGAATGTGTCGCAATACTTGAATGATAATTTTTGTCAAATAAAAAAAATGGTGAATTCTATATCTGTCATTAGAATTGGAGGTACAAGTCCCGTGTACGTGATAATACAAAACCTCCGGCAAAACACGCGGCTTCTTTTCGCTCCGCCATCTTGCCTTCTTCTCCTTCATTGATGTTATGATACTGCCAGATCGTTCGAGCATGTTTTATTTCCTTCGTTCCTCGCGCACATAGGACCAGTCTGTACGTCGGCGGTGGCTCAATAATTTTGATTGGTAGGACAGCTTGGATTACCGCACCTCACCGCGCTCGTTTATGGGAGCGCGTCGAAGTGGTTTTAACGTTCTGGAAGATGGCGGCCGCCCGCGCCCTATCAAGCTCAATGACCTCTCCGAGAAATCGTTTACTTCGCACCGTAGCAGCGTCGGCAACGACGCACACGCGACCCATGGACCTCGTTCGTCCGCCTGACGGTATCTTCGGCGCCGTGCGAACGCGCCTTTATGGCTTAATCCACGTTGTCGGATGACGTAAGCGCGCGCGCCTATCCACCCCAGCTCTTTAAGGCCCTGCCCACCGATCGTCTTTTTTATCGGCATTCCGTACATATGGGCGGTCGTGCTACATTAGAATTGTCTTCTTGATTATCTAAAAAAGATTATTAAATTGTGATTATCTACTCTGTTATTATTTTATAGATTAATTATTTAATGCGTATAGGCAAATGATATATCTGATAATG
This sequence comes from Trachymyrmex cornetzi, assembly GCF_001594075.2. NCBI lineage: Eukaryota > Metazoa > Arthropoda > Insecta > Hymenoptera > Formicidae > Trachymyrmex > Trachymyrmex cornetzi. The sequence continues at coordinate 907,808 of NW_017298213.1, read as the reverse complement.
AATAAGCTGAGTAAATATCTTTTTAAATGTTTATTTAGCGGTCAGCATACATACATGTATACATCATTCTAATGATGTCATATGTTATATATTCTGTTGGAATGCGTATTTAAATGAGTAATTGGAAGCTTACGCGAAATCGATGGCATCGAACCATAAATATATTTAACGTTAGAATAAAAAACAGCGGAAATTGCGGTTTTCCGTGACGACACTAGACAATCCCGCAAGAAAATACCTCGATTCACATACTGTACATACATATGAACAATAACATGTGAACGACCGTATTATTCATGAGAATCGAATGATTGTTACGCGATAATACTCGACTTATTCCGCGATACTGCTAATACGTGGAATTATTGCTAGTTTTAACGCGCAATTACATTCCAATTATGTATCTCTATCTCTCATGGAAGAGATAAAAAATTTAACAAGTGCAGAAATAATTATTTTAATCACATTATATCTAGAAATTTTCTATATTGATAAAATTAAATTGTTAAAAATGTTGGTAAAAATAAAAAGAAACAATAGTGCTGAATTAATGCCTGAGTTTTTCTAGGAATAATTAGCATCTAATTCACGTCTTATGTTAAAGATTTTTAACTGTTGATTACGAACCTCTCTGTAATAAAAATTTCAGAATTCAAACTGGTGAATCCAATACAGGATGTTAAACTTAATTCCTGCCGCTCGCTACTAGAGGGTGCTGGCTCCAACGCTGGCGAGTTTCGACGATGAAGTCATATGTCTTTTGTAGTTTAGATATCGCTGAAAGTGATTCAATCCTCACAGGTTAGATTTCTCGACGCCAAAGAGATTTGAAGTCACATGTCTTTTGTAGTTTAGACATCGTTGAAAGTGATCCAATCCTCACAGGTTAGATTTCTCGACGCCAAAGAGATTTCCCAATCGATTGAAAATGAATCGCGATGAGCTGTTTTTCCGACATGTGCTTCTTCACTACTTCGACCTCAAGAAAACCGCAGCCGAAGCGCATCGCTTATTATCCGAAGTGTATGGTGATGAAACTCCATCGGAAAGAACATGTAGAGTTTGGTTTGAACGCTTCCGAAACGGTGATTTTGATGTGAGACAAGGAACGTTCAGGACAGTCGAAAAGATTTGAAGAATTTGGCACCGTCGGATTACCATCTCTTCCGATCGATGCAACACGCACTTACGGACACACACTTCTCCAATCACAACGAAGTCCAAGAATGGATCGCCTCGAAATACACCGTCGTGGGATTGCCCTGTTGCCAGAGAGATGGGAAAAAGTAATAGAAAATGGAGGAAATTACTTTGATTAAGGTATTCATTCATTTTTCCTTCGAAACAAATTAATTTTGGAGACGAAAAAACGGCAGGAATTAAGTTTAACACCTAATAACTGACGGAACAAAATATAAAATTTTGGATTTTAATGAAACTCTGATTCCAGAGTTTTTGCAATTGCTGATTTAAAATCATTTGTTTCTATAGATACTTCTCATCAATTGCTTAGAAATATATGCATATATGTATACAAAGTGTCTCACGACCCATGTCCATCGATCCTTTTAAGAATGGATTCTTTGGAACACTCTAAGACGAAAATCCTAATACAAAAATGTCGAGGCTATAATAGTTTTTTAAATTAATAGTAAGCTGCACTATACTATGCTATCATTGCTTGTTAAATCAATAAAAATACAGAAGAACGTTTTATTTATGCACAACATATAAGATTCCACTCTGTCTCATACCATGCTTCAAAAAGTTTCACAAAATGTGAACAGAACTGACTCAATCTTTTTTTATATTTACGTTTTAAAGAATGAGTTTCATTCAAATAAAAAAAGATTTTGCATTTTGGTCCATCATCTTGGATCCACCATTATGAATTTAAAAATTTTGATTATAAATTCATAATCAGTGATTATAAAAACCCCCGATGGAATATAAATTAAAAATTTATATTCCATCGGGGGTTTTTATAATCACTAATTAAAATCCCAACAAAATTTACATTTAATCCACCATATTGAATCTGCTATTTTAAATTAAATAGCGATTGTTCATTTTCAAAATGAGTCCAGAAAGAACTTATATTTAGTTTTATGGAAGATTTATGTATTTTTCATTTTTAGCCCATTTTATAAATTCTACGACAAGGTAGATCAAGGAGGAAAACTCTCAAGGGACTTTTTGTGTGTGTGTGTGAAGAATTCTATCCTTTATCTTTAAAACGAACCCAGGAAGAAGTTGTTACTTTTATTTTTCTGGAAGATATCAATTTTTGAAAGTTTAGCATATGTACCACCAGGCATGAAAGGGTTAAAAGTACAAGTGAAATTCTTTTTTATCTCTTTACACACAATCATAAAATAATTTCGTTTTACTAATTCATTAACATTCGCGACGACGTAAGTATTTACAAATTACAACCATTTTTTTGTATAATATTACTGCATCCTCCTTTTTGATCTTGAATTTTATTATTGTTACATTTTCCTCGGTCATATGCGGGAAATTTCAGGGACTTCTGTAACAATCGCGTGTCACGAACTACCCACTCTCGAGGAACAATTGATGCTGCCGTCTGCGGAGATAATCCCAGGAAATGTAGTCTTGCAAATTCGTCCGCGAATAGAATGTGCGCGCGCGCGTGCCTTTACGAGACTTCGTGAAATTAGGTTACGCGTCACGCGCTTCGATAAAGAAATAAAAAGAACATATGATCAATCAGTATTATGATGCCGATGGATAAATATGACTCAGCAATATTTATCTCAGAAAACTTATAAAATATATAACTGATAATCTTCAAGATTTTACAATATATCTTTATGGCGCATTTCTCTTGTATAGTATATGCATATACTGTTGTTAAGAAAAAAGAGGAAGATTTGATTTTTATTCATCGATTTAAAAAATCCAGCTAGATAATTGATTCACTCAATGCGTTCTTCTATAAAATATTAAACTAATTAAACGAATAGTTATTACTTTTAACAAAATTTTATAGTTGAAAATTGTTACATTTGTACCAATAGAGTATTGCTAAACATGTTACCAATGTTAAATGTATACTTTTCTTCGTCGTAATTATTCTGTCGAATTGACGAAAGAAGTAGCGCAACTGTAGCAAAGAAAGGGGTAGAAAGGGGTAGAAATTCTGAAAATAGTTTATTTTTAATCAAATTCCATAACTTTCAAAGCTCTAAATTTGTTATCACATTTAGTTTTATGTCTATAGTAATGACATCGACATATAATTATGATTTAATATTAATCCAAATGTACATTGTATATGTATTAATTTCGACGTCGTGTTACGCAATGCGGCACTGCGACACAAAGTGCCAAAAGGTGGCTCTATTAATCTCATCCTTTTTGTCACGCGATTCGACAACGCACACCCGACATCGCGTCGCCATGAGTGCTCTTTCGAGCATCCGAGATTGCACGGTATTGCTCGCAATTTGCTATACGCCGTTGGTTTCTACATTCCGCTGACGTCATTTGTGGCGCGTCTCTTCCTCCCGAGGACAGTTCGCGCGGGAAGGTTTCGCCTTCACGCTCACTCGCGGCGAATCGTTCGCGTTAACGCTCGCGGCGAAGTTAACCCTTGCCCTATGCAGGGGAAGCGCGAAGATGGCGAAATTGCGTCGAATACTACGTCATAGCTCGCAAAAGTGTTTACCTTCCATAAAGTGTTTGCTTTATAAGGTATCAACAAGATGCTTCGCAATATCGTAGTGCACTCCTGAAGCTTCATGTGTGTTCAACGCGATGCTACAACTTCTTCAATTTATCATTAATTTTCATCTCAACTTTAGAATAATTTTTTACGATTCAATTTTCCTTACGCAAAGAAAATTTTGCTGGATACAAATATGAAAATAATCTTGTTGAATCATCAAAATAATTAGGTAGAGGAAGGTCACCGATAGCGACATACCACTTTGTTTTTAGACAATATTTCTTAAATAAAAGGTAAAAATACAACTTCAAAAACATAAATACAAAGTAAAAAGTGTCTTCTATCAGATAGTATAAGCAATTTTTATAATACTGTTAGCAATTTTGCAATAATTAAGTTTTTCGTAAGTTATGCAAAAATGAGCGTCTGACAAAATGGACTCCAAAACTGACAGTAGACAGTAATGCTATGTATTCCTATTGTTTTTCTTTTACAGGAATTATGTGTATAAAGTACCTATAAATGAATATATATAAGATTTTTCAGAATCATTTCATTTCGTTATAAAACATTTTTATTGAATTATATGCATATTTACTTTATTGCTGTTCTGCAAGATGCAAATATGTAACGCGATAGTTTTTCTATAGTTGTTCCATATATGCACGATTGCCTTCAGCTCCAATAGACTTATTTGATACTATAAAGCAACATTATAAAGATTAAGTTAGCTCATGGTCTGTTTTACGGATAGGTGTGTCGGTTTACGCTGCATCCCAATTTTAAATTAAAAATCGTATTATGAAAAGACTAAGAGAAAAAATAATATAAATAAAACTTATTTCGGAAACTACAAGTATTTAAAATGACGTAATATTATCAATAATATAGTCACTATTATTTAAACCTCACAATTTGCAAAAGAAAATCGTAAGAATTTTATTTTCGCATTTGTAGAATTCGTTTTTAGCTGATTTGATATAGAAACAAGCCACAAACCTACGAATTATGAGTTTGTACTTCTTTAATTAGCTAAACAGATCATGATTTTATTAGTATTAATAAAGTGCAATAGTTAGTTTCCGAAAAATAAAGGGGGTGTCACTTTAGGAGACCTATGTCAGTATTGGCGACTTTCCTCTATGTTAAAAGCTAAAAAGTAATGAGCAGTGCTATAATAAAATTTTATATTCTAGCAACAAATTTAAGTTTCCAACAAAATTATTTTTAGATTTATATTCAATAAACTTTTGAATCTTTCAACAAAATCGTTCTTTCCATATTTAAATTAGATTTATATTCTCGTTTTTCTTGTACCCACTAACACTCGATATAATATAAATAGCTATTGTATTCGGCAACATGCTATCACAAAGTTTCCATTTCCAAAAGCAAGTTTTGTCATTTTTACGTAAGAAGAAGCACACAGACGAATTACGAAATGTCATTTCGGAATGCTCGGTATCGCGTTTCGTTACGCTGGGCGCGCAATTAAAAGCACAAGAGACGTAGCTCTACGACGACGGCGAGCTTCATGGATCGCGTACATAGGAAGGCAAGAAAGGTCATGGCTCTGACCCGTTTCGACGTCTCTTATCGGCCTCACGGTGAGCAAAGTTCGTCTTCGTGGAAGCCGTGAGCGTGCGGGCGCAATCCGGAGAGATACAGCCAACTTCCCGTTTGCTTCGTAGCTTGATTAACGCTTGAAAATAACTGTTAGCATGTTTTTATACCGCTTAAAATGCATCTTTGCTAAATGAGCAAATTGCACCGCAGTTATTTCTCGAATATCCATTTAGACTTCGAAGCTTTAAGTGACGCTGCACTAACTGCAATTTAAAATACTAATGTAATTAAAAATTAATTTAAATAATACGTAAGATTTCTGGCATGTATGTTATATTTACGTACGAAAAACAGAATTCTTTGTAATTCCAAGGAATCGAATAAAGTTAATCTGTCTAAAGAAAAATAAATATAAATAACTAAAAAAAAATTTTTGTTTAACCCTCCGCGAACCAAGTGGGGTGTGACATACCTCAGCAAGATAAATTTTTACAACTTTTTAAAAAGTACCGTGTTGCCAGTTTCGCATAACTGGAGAGTTGTTACTAATCAGACTAAATTATAATATATTTATGATAAAGTACAGCATGGGGTATGAGATATACCCACACATATGATCCATGTTGATTTTCCACCTGGTTCGCGGAGGGTTAAATTACAAAATTGCTCGTGAAGTAGCTAAATCTAATCTAGGATAACTTTAATTCATAGCAATAATTAAGTATTATAAATCTCGATTAACAGAAAGTCAATCGAGAAAATAATAAGAACCTATTTTTATTAAAAAAAAAAAGTATAAGAGTACAGTTTAATAATAGCATTACTTTAGAAAATAATATTTTTCTTTCAAAAATTTATAAATAATAGCGATATTTCGAAAAATAATTAATCTCTCTCAAGAGTTTTTACAAAATCCAAAAATAAACGTAGATTTGCCAGCTCTTTGATGACAGAATCACTCTTGAAGCAGATAATCTAGCTTTTAATTAAACATTTACATTCGAGACAGGGAAGATTGTCTTGCGTCTGTATTTAGGAGCTCGCATAGCGTTGTCAAGTGTTATTTCCGATTTCGCGAAGTTATCGTGTAACAGTATATTAATTACGATAGCGCACAAATTTACGCGCATTGATTTACAACTAGCATTTTCGCAGTAAATGCTGTATATGCGCGTGTGTACCTATCTACCTACATAACATCAATATACCATGTCTGGTGTGAGATTCGCATCACACACGATCGTGAACATACCGAGAATTTCTGCGCATTTGCAAACATTTCTGTACAGCTTGTGCGCCTAACCGCTTTTCCGATCCTAGTTTATGTTTGAGTATATGTCAAATATATGTATATTCTAAAATATATCAACGATTAAAAATAAAATAAGATAATATTACTAAGATCTCAATTAAAACAAATATTAATCGTGGAAGGAAGGCAACTGAGAGCACAACGCAATTACAGATATTAATGTATATAAATTACAATAATATTTTTAATTAATAAATTACATTTTAATAAATTACAAAAATATATTTACTCTATAGAACTTCATGTTACATTTTTTCTTTTGAAAATTCATACGAACGTTTCGGCTACAATTTTGGCTATCTTCAACGAATTTATAAATTAACTAAAGATAACAATGCACTGAGTAAACCAAAGATAATATTCAAACATTATAAATATTCCTGCTTGACAAATAAGTTTGATTCGATAGAGTGCGTTAACAATTAATATTCTTACGAAATGAGAACAATGATCCTTATTTTTTATTCCATCTCTTTTGCATTGTATATCTTGACATGAACATTGTATAACGACCATATTATTGAAAATATGGATATTGTATAGATAGCTATAATAAAAATAAATATATATGTAGATACAATACACTCTTTAGACTCTTTGGAGTGGAATCTTATCTTAAAAAAGATTGAAAATTTTGCCACTCTTTTTTAGAATTTTCACTTTTTAGAGTTAGATTCCACTTCAAAGAATTTTGAGAGTATGTTTCCACAAAAATATATTTTAGCTTTTTCGAACAAATAAATGTAATACAAACAAAAATAAAAACAGTAAGTAAAAATTTGTTCATTATCTTTAGCTGAAATCGTTAATTTCAAAATTATATTGATTTACTAATTAATTCTTGTTTAAATTTATATTTTGGAAAAAAAGGTAAAAATTTAGATTAGGGGAGCATCCCCCAATGACCTTGACCTAAGTGACCTCCAACAGGCTTTAGCTGTCGCTTGTTATTATAATTAAAAAATTATTAATAAAAAAAGTTTGAAAAATAACGTTTTATTTCTGCTATATATGATATTAAACTATTCTATACCCTTCCTTGCTTACGTAATGACTTTTCACGCAAAGCAACTTTCACCCCACCTCCCACCCTGCTTCAGGAGCGCACGACTTCTATACGTGAAGCAACTTTCACCTCATCTGCTCCCCTGCTGGGGGGGCGCACGACTTCCACGCGAAACGTGGAGGTAGAACGCTTTGCGTGGAAGTTGTGCATCCCCAAGCAGGGGGAAGGTGGGGTAAGAGTCGCTTCGCGTGGAAATCGTGCACCCCCAAGCAGGGGAGGAAGGGGGAGATAGGGTGGGAGTCGCTTTGTGTGTAAGTCGTGCGCCCCCAAGCAGGGGGGGGGGGGGAGGTGAGGTGCAAGTCGCTTCGCATGGAGTTGTAAAATATATTTTTAAGGCGATGCTAAAGCCTCCTGTTTTACCCACATTTCCATTCGGTGAAAAATCTCCGAATTGGATTTACGGATTGCAAAAGTATTATTACATAAATTAAAGTACGCACAAATAGGACCTCAGCTGTACTAGATTTCGTGAGAAAATCGAAAAAAATTCACTTACTTTTGGCTCGTACAGCTGTCACCTCAGATATATATTTGCTTGATATAGGAGCTTTAGAATCCATATCTTGAAAATAAGCGTGCAGCTGAGGTCACATTATTGGAACGAACGATACCGAGTAGAACTAAGATTGAAAGTCTAGAAAAAAAGTATCGTCACCGAATGGAAAATGCGTGTATACAGGTGCTTTGCGAAGACTAGGACTATCAACAGAGCGGAAATTCCTTTCAGAGATCTTTCAAAGATCTTGCAGAAATATTTCGCAACATTTTTGAAATGTTTCGCTTTTTTAGTTGAAACATTTCTTAGATCTTTCTGAAATATTTCTGTGCTGTATGGGAAGTATCGATGTGTTTATATAAATTTTTTTTTAATGTCGAAATTAAGAAATTGTATTACATTATAAGAAGTTAAGGACTTAATTTCTCGAAATATCTCAAAGTAATTTTTTTTAGTTTGAAAAATATTTCCGCCAAGCTTTTCATTTAAACATGTTAAGCATTGAAAACATCGAATTAATGTTAAAAAAGAAATGTTTCAGCGCGCAATCATATCTTAAATAAATTTATTTAACAAAGAATATATATTGTATTATTCGAAACATCTGACTGACTGTCTATTGGCCTTCTCTATTCAATAGAGTCTATTGTATTTATGTATTAAAAGGTATATAAAAATCTTTCTCTCTCTCTTTCTTTCAGTTTAATCATTTGCACACGCACGATATAAAAGATTTTAATTCATAGTAGTTAATTAAATATTAATTCGTTGCGAATTTAATTCGCAGACTGGCTGCCAAGTGGCCGCGATCTGCCCGATGTTGGCATCGGCATCGGATTATCGCGTGTGCGATTATCGGTGGGAAATCGTACTTCGAGGGGTATTTTAATCCGGTCTCACTGACAATGGGCACACCCGAAAAGTTACATAGATTTCAATGGCACCACCATGTACCACTTTTTCTCGTGTTTCACGTACCTACCCTATACAGGATCATCCTACCCCGCTTTTCTACATTCACTTTTACATATAGCACACCTATACAGGGAACAATGCTGCCTCCCCTTGGTTCCGTCCTTTCGTTCTCACTTCTTTTTCTATTCCACGTGTATGACACGTGTCCGAGAGGTAAGAGCGAAGCTAACGACAAACGCGTGTGCGAGTAGCGAGAATATGTATTTCTGTCTGCGATTACAAAAATTGTATTTTTTCTCATCGATTCATCCATTTATATATATTTTATCAATGTTAACGATCTTAATGAGATCATGATTATCGAGTTCATAAATATCAAAAATAAAATATCAAAAATTGCGACTGATGCCATTGTCCCCACATATTTGAAAAACTTCTCAGGTAGAACTTCTCGATAGACATGTGTTTGGTACCTAAAAGATATCTTGTTCATTTCGTACATACCAGTTCTTCGAGCATGAGCATACTGCCAGTGCAGTAAAATCGATCTACAGGAATTTTAAAATAGAATCTTTATGATTCATAACGATGTTCCATATGTTTCCAATCGGTAATGTATATTAATATTTAATTATTTACAAAACTTACGATATACGTTCTCTCAACTTTTATTTTTAAGAGATCCTATAAATTATAAATTAACTAAATATATGTATATCTCTATATTGTAAAACATTTTAATAATATTTCTCGTAAAATAATTCTAAATAGACGCTACTTTCAGTGATACCGAAAATATGACAGCAAGAGAATTGTTAGATTATTCTTCAAATCGTTCTGGAGACTAAGCTTATCTAATTTACCTTTGATTCGAGACATTCGTCAAAAACTTCCTTGGTTCAATCAACTTTTTTTCCATTTTGCCTAAAGATCGACTCACAATATTTGGCAGCGTCCTCTCATCACGCATTTCTTCCGCTTGCGTTCTGGCGTTACGCCCTATCTACGCAATTCGATTATATCTATCGCGCACGCGTCTTTTTTCCAGTGTATGTACGCATTCCATACATGCGTGTGCGCACTGATGCACGTGTGTCATGCCGGGGATTATGCGACTGACGTGGTGACCCAGCCATTGCGTATTGGCAATTGCCGAAGGTAGTCACGATTAACTCCACGCATCGCACATGTAAACCGATACTCGCCATCAGATACGCGTAGCTGATTGATCGCCGCCAACCTTGCACGTGCGGTCCAACTTGGAATTCCGAATACCCAGCCACTGGACTTGTTGTCTCGCTTCAGCCCGATCTGCATAAAGCCCATTCTATATAAGACGCAGAACGCGAGTCGCAGGTCGCAAAACTAGAAACTAACCTAACGTATTTTAATTATAATATAGTTGTAGGACGCAGAATGCAGGAAGTTGGGTGAACTTCAACTATTTCAAATCTGAAATACGTTTCACTTGCGATTTGCGTCCTGCGTCTCATGTATAGATCGGGCTTTCGAGCACGCAGCAGCAGCATCGATAGTAATATCTCGATGGCAAAAAGCATGTAATCTAAATATGATATGCAATTTTACGAATATCTAACTAGTTAAATATAATTAGTAATAATAACTGGATCAATATAAACATATAGATACATAAAATTTTTAATAAATAATTGAACATTTAATGAAGTTAATTTGTTATCAAGAGAACTAAACTTTAATCATTATACATTAGATGTATCTAGTAACCATAGTTAACATTAGCAAGTTTAATTATTGCTAACCATTTAATTTCTCAGTAAATATGTAATTTACTGCCAATGATTAATTGTAAGAAACATGAATCTCATTTATGATCGGGATAAATTTTTTAATAGATATTTGATCATGTCATTAAACATGTATAATAATTTCGTTAGACATATTTAACTCGACATGAGTAGAATTATTATGTTTTTTCCCCCCCCCCCCCGTATAAGAGTTGCATGCCAAAAATGAAACGTTTGATTCTATTCTCTATATAATTTTTTTTCATTCTCTATTATCAAATCTAAATATATGCAAAATCTTATTTATTTTTGTTATTTTATGTATAGAATGTTCCAGATATAACAGCATTGTATTATCAAAAGATATTTCCGAGAATTAAAGAACCACACAGATTTCTATATATGTATAGATTACTGACTGTTAACGTCTATAAGAGTGTAGCTGAAAAATTAATACAAAATGAATATGTAGCGTGCGAAATATCCTAAGTGGGGATTTATACGGGATGGACCAGTATTGAATCTTGGCGAAGCACTGATCCTGTACCGAAAAATGAGTTTCCTATTTCTGTACTGGACCAATATTTAAAAAATAATGGTATAGTACTGGGCTAATGTGTGGATCAATATTGAATAGTAGTACAGTACATTATCAGTACATTTTTGTTATTGTGTCTATATTAAAACACATGGAAAAAATCGTTTTAACTATTTTAGCTGTTTCTAATGTATTCTTACTTGCTGAATACGAATACACTGTCCAAATTTGGCTACACGTCACAATTTCGAGAAAAATGGTATTAAAAAGGCAAAAAACAGCAATATATTTTTAAGACTATAATCTTTTTGTTATATTTCATTTTATTAATTTTATATTACTTTTTGATTTAGCATGTTCGAATTATATTTTTGACGCATTTTTAAGTATTAAATTCGAAAAATACAAAAATATTATACTGCATAGTTACTTTACACGTTTATTTTTTTTGTACTCTACAAAATATAAATGTGGATTTAACACTGCATGGTGAAAAAATTTATATACTCTTCCACGAGAATGGGACGTTTTTGCTGGACGTTGCACCGTGAAAATTGGAAAGCAAGGCACAAAAGGAAAAGTTATAGACGCGACTTTTTTGGCAAAAGAAGAAGGAACTACTAAACCTTTTACATAAGATTTAAATAATAGAGTTGTACAATTTTTTATTTTCTATTTTAATTATATTTAAAATGTATTCAAAGAGTTAATTTTTTTGTTGTAAAAGAATTGTGGGTAATGAAACAAATTTAAGATTATTTTTGGACTTAGATCATCAAATTCCCATATAAAATCAATATATATTTTTAAAACAACTTTTAAAAATTTTAATTTTGTTGCCCGGTGAAATTATTCTAAACAGATTCAGTATCGAGACAATACAACGACAGCATATTTGCAGTATCATGTCTGTATTTAGTACAGTAACTTCTCGTACTGTATTTAGTATTATCTTGGCCCATTACTATCATCTTAATATTTCTTCGGTATCATACCTGTACTGACATGTAAAAATTTATACTAGGCCAGTACCTCGTCGGTAATCAATTCCTGCTAGAGATATTTGATAAAAGTTCGGTCTCATTTACAAACATTTGATTAAAATTGAAAAATTATTGTTAATGAAACAATCAGAAACATAATCACATGGAGAGAAATACATATAGGAAATTAAAAAAAGATTTCAAGCTTTTATTTTACTATTAAAATCTTTTTTTTAAATCTTGTATATACGTATGTACGTACTTTTTATATATTTATATATATATATATATATATATATGCTTAAAATGTGATGGCTTAAGATTTGTCTGTACGTTATGTTTAAAAATAATGAATCACTTATATGAATGCTTTAATATATGTAGAAGTAATTGGAACCAAATGTCGCGCTTAAAATGTATAATTTTTAATATGACAAAGATGTGAAAAATGTTCGTATCGATTGGATTTTACTGTTAATAAATATGAAAGATCTCTCCGTAACGTTAAAATTCGATCTTATTGTTAGCATAATTATATCTACGCATTTTAATTCCTGATTATAAGACTGATGGAAACGTCCCAGATTTCAGTCAGCATATCGTTCATTCGCGATATCTGCATTGCGAATACAAAAATTGAATCAATCAAATTTTATCCGGTAATTAAAACTAATAACATTCAAATAAGTTTAACTTATGACTAAATCGACATTAAAAAGTACATGTAAGAGTCAAATAAATACTTGAATATAAATATATCACATAAATACAAAGAAATTTAATTAAAGTTTATAAAACCATTACATGTTTCAGCTTATTATTAAGCCATCTTCAGATGATCCATAATTATTCTTCAAGATATCCATACATATATATATTCGTTAATTCACAATAGTCCTTAATAAATTTTTGAATGCTCGATGGGTGTCCAAAACCAAAATTTCTTTCTCAACTATTTACAGATCGAAAGCTTGAAATTTCTAGATATTGCATGTATTGCCAAAAAAACCTATTAATATTGATATATGCGAGAAAAACTGTATGTTAGATAAAACTTGTATGAACACTCACTGTACATTCGAACATCTCAATGTGATAATCAAAAATTAACTTATGACGTTGAGGATATACCAAAATATGCTACTTTATGCCAAATACTTCTGTTGTACAAATAAACATAGAGATCATTCTGTTTGCTCGTATAATATCCTGTGTTTATCAATCGATAATTGAATTTACTGAAATTATGTTCGTTTTTATTTGTGTTGTTATTACGAAATTTACATTATTAAACACGCTTTTTCCCATACGTTATGCGTTAAAGCGATATTAGCGATTAAAGTACAACTCTCTTTTTAAAAAAATAAAAACATTAATTTAAATTTGAAAGAATAAAGTTAGGATTAAGAGAAAGTACATCGAATTCCGAATATCTTTGGATTCTCATTGTCAGTAGGAAATGGTAATTTCGGAAATGTGAAGAGATGGATTATACAATATTTCTTGATTATAAAATGATAACAAGTGAAATATCACACATATCACGCGTATATCTTGAATAGTACCAGTACTTGAATGCGTGACTCGATTGGTGTATAATATTTTGTGCGATGGCGCGCTGCCGAGGTGAAATATAAAAACCGTGCCACGTGTGCGCGTGTTACAGGCTGTAGCGAGGACGACGCAGGTGTCGTGGATACGGAGGTGGGCGGAGGTTGCGCGGGTGGAGCGCCAACCGCAGGAGGTGGAAGTGTTGCCGGCGATGGAAGTGGTGGCGGCAGCGGTGGTACGTGCGGGGGGGTGGGTGGTGGCGGCGACAGCGAGGGCGGATCATCCGCGAAGCAGCAGCAGGGTGGCGAAAGGTGTCCTCAGTGCGGCATCCCCTGTCGGGACGGCCGTGTCCTGCAGCTTCATCTCGAGGACACGCACAAAACGTCCTGTACCATCGACAAGCACGATCTCAACGCCCAGTTCTCCCAAGTGGTGAGTGATCGCGATGACCCGTCAAGGACACACACTCTACCGGGGAAGAGCCCCTTGTTTGCCGCGTCCCGCGCGCGGACTTATCGATTATATCCCTGCAAAAGCGGCAGTCAGCTTTCCGCTGAGAGGCGCCGTTTTCGTACCTCTTCGCACGCGATTTTCCGAGAGGAAGGGAGACACGAATGTTCGTAAATAGGTAGTAGATGTTACCGTTTCTTATTTTCTAAATTCTTTTTTTAACGGTGTTGGGATAAGCATATAAATGAGTAACGTGGAAAGTTATAAGTGACAGTGTGAGGTGCGAAGTATCCAGCTTGCAATTTATTAAGTTAATAAATAGATAAATGAAAATAGATGCATTTCTGTAGATAATAACTTTATACAATAACTTATTCATACATAACTCAAGTGATACATGGTTAATTACATATTTAATTTCGCGATATTATATGGAGACAAACACGTTTTTTTTTTCTTATATTTTTTCTGTTTTATATTCCCCTATCTATTTTCTTTTTTAATTAATATTTAAAATGTTTTAATATATGTAATTTTACTCAGTGACGCGAATCTTTCATTAAATATTTATATATTTTTTTTTACAGTTACAAATTATTATCTAAAAAATTGTGTGCTGAATCGTACTAATTTTGAATGTGAATGTGTTCTGGTCAACTTTTCTTATGAAGGTATCTTAAATTTGAAATTTCGACAGATTGCAACATGTAATAAAAAATACGCACAATTAATGCGATTAAAATAAATATGTATTTCGACATATTTCTCTTAGATTAACCAGTGAATTAAGAATGTAATTTCTCTTTTAAAAAACAAGTAGAAAAGATCGATTGATTTTGTTACTAGTTGCATGTAGTTCTCGAAGAAAAATTCAAGTATAAATATAACATGCGTCCATGATGTATTAAAACATTTTCTATTTGTGAGATAATTATACATTCATATTACATATATATACTCATGAATAGACTGCGGAACTTTATGCAAAATACTTAACTGAATGTTTTGCATAAAATGCATATTTTGCAATTTTGTAAATTTACAGATGGCAATCTCAATCTTTTTACTTCACCTTTTAATAACTCTTTAACGAACAACGATTGACTGCTAAAACTGTACGATAGTTAATATTCAGTTAAGTATTTTGCATAAAGTTTCGCAGTCTACTCATGAAACTATGATCAAATATACTACACAGAAATTATCTGTGATTAACTGATTCGAAGAAAACACTCGACGAATATCTTTTACGTAAACACATAAACGAATAAATATCTTTGACCTCTTACTAGATATTTTTGTTCATGAATTTTCAAAAGAAATTTGCAATAATACTGATCAGTTTCGTGAGTAACTATTTATCTTTGTTTGACTAACTTTCTCAATAATTCGACAGTCCTGTAAGGTGTGTAGCAAAACCTTCGCCAACGTCTACCGATTGCAGAGGCACATGATTAGCCATGATGAAAGTGCTGTTCTACGAAAGTTTAAATGTCCTCATTGCGAGAAGGCCTTCAAGTTCAAGCATCATCTTAAGGTGTTTTGTTATTATATATTAATAATAAGCGTGTTATGACATGTAATATTATTTTATTATTTCTTACTATATTTCTTGCTTTTTATTATATTACTTTTCCTTGTATTAGATTCTATTTATCTATATCACCGATATTAACGACTTTAATTTAGTATCCATTTCTACTTTGAGTTTATCTCTTTCTCTTTGCGTGTTATATAAATTGTAAAAGAATAAAAAAAAAAGAGAAAAAATATGTAAATTTAAACGCGTCTTCCCCCATTTCTCGCAGGAACATCTGCGCATTCACAGTGGTGAGAAGCCATTCCAGTGCAACAATTGCGGCAAGCGTTTCTCTCATTCTGGATCATATTCGAGCCACATGACAGCGAAAAAGTGCTTGATAATGAATCTGAAAAAATCGAGGCAGAACACCATAACCAATGTCGATCGGGGACAGAAAAAGACGCATCAGGTTTTATCGGGACGACGTGACGTCGATCTGCTGACAGCCAACAATAATACGTTTCTGCCGATTCTGCCAAAGTTATCGCCGTCGGAGTATCAAGAGATACAAAGAGAGGGAACAGGTAATTAATTTTATCACTTAGATCAATATTTCTTCCAAAAATATAGATATATATATATTACTACATTTATGCATGTGTTATATATTTATTCTCCTTTCATCTACGAATTTGATGGGTAATTTCGAACAGATTTTCTGCAATAAAAATGTCGAGATAACGATAAATTTTTATGCAGTATTCTAGATCTCTCCTAATAATAGACTTCTGAGATTATGCTAAAAAAAATCATAATAAATCAAAAAGTACCGAGGGTATAATAATTTTTAAATAGATATAAGATTCACCGAATCAAATTATTTTCGAAATTCGCGCGGCAGTCGCGGCACATGATAATGAATGTACATGTATATAATTATGCATACCAATTTCAAGAATAGGATTGATGCATAAAAATATCTTTATTATTACACGATATACTATATTTGAGCACACGAATTTCAAACAATTTGATCAGTTAACTTTAAACACTTTATTAAAAAACTAATATTACTTCAATATTTAAAATGATTTCAAATATATCTGTCATTTTGATAATTATCATCATTCTTCAACTTGAATGGTTTAATATGCAGGTATTTATGACGTGCCAACTCTGTTGCCTCACATGATGGGATTCGGAAATTATTTCCTGCAGTCTTCGATAGGCAAGTTGCTGAACCAATTGCACGCTAAGCGATTTGACCACATTACTGAGCAATTTGAGACGCATCGGGAAGTGATGAGTCCATCGACAGCAGACTCTGAGGGAACGGAGGGCACTGAGGGCAAGGAGTCTCCCGCACCGGTAGATCCGTTGCAAGGTCTGGATGCGGTTCGACGAATATTAGAAACTGTAAACACCTCCGTGACGAAGCAGCTGCTTGAAGCGAACATGCGGAAGCTATCCACGTCTCCAGCCACGATGAAACGGGAGTTCGAAGAGGATTATCAGGTATGTAATGAGAGATTTAACGAGAAACTTTTTTATTTGCTCTATGGGGAAAGGTTCACGATGAGAATTAATTTGTTATTATTGAGACAACAAATAGCGTAAAATTCTAAAAGTTAAATACTATATATACATAAAATATATATAAAATAATATAAAATGTAAATTAGTAATTAAATTTAATAATTGTAGACTCTCTTAGATTACATTTCGAATTATAACATATTTATTATAAAAGATGACGGAGATCTCTAAATAAAATAATAAATAAAAATATATCGAAAGATATCTAAAATTTTTTTATATACGACACACAACTTTAACGCGCATTGAGTGCAATCGAATTAGCTATAAGATTTTATTAATAACTATTTATGGATAGTTCATAAAATAGAATTATGAATATTTTCAAATTTAATTTTTTATCTAACAGTAAGTCAGGATGTTTCAACTGGTTAGGTGGTATCAATGTACACTACTACAGTAAGTTGAATTAAAACAAACAATCCAAGTGTATCACGAAATTTTAGAGAATGAAAAAGGTGAAAAAATTTAGAAGTATAAGCAAAAAAGCGTGTGAAACACGAAATAAAAATATTTCAAGAACTGTAAAAATTATCTAAAATGTTGTTTGCTCTCATTTTAATTAAAGTGATGTTATTGCAATGAAATCACTTTCAAAATGATAAAATAAAAAAACTTTTAGGACTCTTTAGTTTTTATTTCTGAATGTTGCGTTGTCATTGGTAAAAAATTGTATGAAATCATTCCTATTTGTGAACTAGAATCTTATTTATAGGATCAAGATAGCGAAATGTCTAATGAAATGACACATTGTCCGGATTGGGGCACAACAGACCAATATGATTCTCAAAGTGAAGGTTTAGCCGCGAAGCTCGAGAATATCAATCATCCGACATCGAGATCAGCCAAGAGAAAAGCGGAGGAAAGTTCTGAGGCAGATTCAGAAGATGAAGAAGAGGGTAACCAGACTCAAAACGACCACGGTAGAAGAGTCAGAGCTAGGTCGCTCATAGATGATGAACAGCTTGCTGTTTTGAAAGGTTATTATGCCATCAATCCGCGACCTAAAAAGGAGGAGATCATCATGATCGCCAATTACATCAATTTTCCTACTCGTGTCGTACAGGTATGCAAAATAAAGACAGATTAAATTGTCTGTCTAAATGAGAGAATTAGATTGAAAATTTGAATATTTTCTAAAACAACTAATAAACTTAATAAACTTTAATAAACTTAATAATACCTATTTAATAAACTTGTGATAATTAATTATCAATTATATGATCATTTTATAGGTTTGGTTTCAAAATTCACGTGCCAGGGATCGAAGAGAATCGAAAATGCCACCAGCTTTGGTACCTTTAGCGCTTCCAGAGAATCCATCTATTATTGAGCAGCCTTTAGATTTATCGAAGAAAGAAGCGCTTGTTATATCGGCGACCAAAGATAGTGATACATCAAGCAGAAACACCTCGTCTCCATGCGAACAGAAGGATGATATTGCAGCTCCAACTGTCCCCCTCGACAACGATGACCTCGAGGATTTACCTTTAGTCATAGACGAAGAAACCGCTACTGATCCCATTGAAACTAAGCGTATACCTCCTAGTGGAGAGATAATCACAAAGGTAATGAAAGAAAGTAAGATTAAGTAATTTTAAATTTTATAAACGAACGTATAATTCATATTTATTGTATTATCTTTTAGAATCAAAATCAAGTAAACGCAAAGGGCGAGAGCGAAATTGCACCACAATCGGAAATAACCCCTACAGCAACAGAAAACGAGCAGGGTCTTTATTTCTGTGATCGGTGTGAGAAAACATTTTCCAAACACAGTTCCCTTACGAGACACAAGTATGAACATTCCGGTAAGTACATTACTGCTACCGTTATTGCAACTTTTCATAATTTTATGCAACAATTAAGAGCCATTATCTAACGATAAGTCAGAAATTCGAGATACAATACTTCATTAAAATGAATAAGTCTCCTTTTTTGCAGAAACTATTCTTTTACAAAATTCAAATTCTTATGATTTCAATTCTTATGATTTCAATTAGATTCAAATTGTAATAAAATACAGTTGTATCTCTCTCTCTCTTGATCAAAATTTATGCTAAAATATACCTAAAACTGATTTTAAAAAATAAGATTTGTTAATTTATGGAAAGCTCATAAATTAGAATTATCAATATATTTTCAAATCTTTTTGTTTTGATCTAACAGTAAGTCAGAGTTTTTCAAGTGGTGTTGGTGTATATACTAATACAATAAGTTGGAAATGTGCCATGAAATTTAAAACAATGAAAAAAGTGAAAAAATTAAAATATAAGTAAAAAAGTGAGTAAAACACAAAATAAAAATGTTTTAAAAATTGTGAAAATTATCTAAATAATTGTTTGTTCTCATTTTAATCAAAGTGATATCGTCATTACAATAAAATTACTTTCAAAATGATAAAATTAAAAATTAAAATTTTAGAACTTTACTTTTTATTTCTGAATGTTGCGTTGATAAAAAAATTTATGTTGAGCGTTAAAGCGTATGCATCTAATAATATACTTCGGCAAAGAACCCCATTACTAATTATATGCAGAAAATTGCGTATACATATAATTAGTCCTAGTGAAATGAGTTAGTTTTTACATGCATATAATATAGCTTATAATGTAGTGCACAAAAGATGTCAGACATAAGGTAAGGCTGCTTTCCTTTTAGGAGACACAGTCGACACAAATCGACACAAGTGTCGTTCTATCTTTGTCACTCTCTGAATATCAAGAAGGATAGAACGACATTTGTGTCGACTTGTGTCGATTTGTGTCATCAAATGGAAAGCAACCTAAATGTATAATAGATAGTTTTGAACTACAGTGTATCAAAAATGCTCTGTAAGCACAAGTTTTATATCTTTAATACATCATCGCTCAAAAATTATCCATTATTGAACTTTATATCTATAACATCTTTTATTTATCACCACTGGCGAAAAAATTTTTACGAAAAATTACATAGATTGAGACAAAATCTTAGAAAATCGTAATTTTATATATAGATATTCATAGAAGTAGTGTTGTTTGAAAAATCAAGAAGTTCAAATAACGCCAGTCTATGTCCGACTACGAATATTTACGTGAAATAACAAAAAATAACCTAAATGTGGGATAATGAGAGTCACTATGAGATGATTCTCATTAGCCCACATTTAGGTTATTTTTTGTTATTTAAAGAAGAGAGAGTCCTTGTTTAAGATATTTATTAATATTTACGTAAAATTAAGATTTCTAAGATAAACAAACTTCACTCGACGTTCCATTACAAATATTAGGTGTTAAACTTAATTCCTGCCGTTTTTTCGTCTCCAAAATTGATTTGTTTCGAAGGGAAGATGAATGAATACCTTAATCAAAGTAATTTCCTCCATTTTCTACTACTTTTTCCCATCTCTCTGGCAACAGAGCAATCCCACGGTAGAAAATCTCTTTGGCGTCGAGAAATCTAACCTGTGAGGGTTGAATCACTTTCAGCGATGTCTGTCTAGTCTCGCGAGATCACTCGAGCGGGACGGACGTACATCACGCCCGCTTCGGGTATTGCATCATCTCATCCATTTTTTGAAAAGCGTTTCCGGCTTCGACAGTGCATTGTGTTACACTATTTGTCTTGATTACATTATTATTTCGTCCCATTCACCGGTTTGAGATGACCGATGTATTATACTTTGATTACACGATTTATTTATGATTTTGGCCGAAATCGTCGCCATTTTTGCGGTGCCATTAATTTTGAAGAAGATTTAGCGATGTCTAAACTACAAAAGACATATGACTTCATCGTCGAAACTCGCCAGCGTTGGAGCCAGTACCCTCTAGTAGCGAGCGGCAGGAATTAAG
>NW_017298213.1:875752-886127 GCF_001594075.2 Trachymyrmex cornetzi | reverse complement strand
ACTTAGCACCGTCGGATTACCATCTCTTCCGATCGATGCAACACGCACTTATGGACACACACTTCTCCAGTCACAACGAAGTCCAAAAATGGGTGGATGAATGGATCGCCTCGAAAGACACCGCGTTCTATACCGTCGTGGGATTGCCCTGTTGCCAGAGAGATAGGAAAAAGTAGTAAAAAATGGAGGAAATTACTTTGATTAAGTATTCATTCATCTTCTCTTCGAAACAAATCAATTTTGGAGACGAAAAAACGGCAGGAATTAAGTTTAACACCTAATATTTACGAAAACTTAAGAATTTCTAAGATATTGTCTCAATCTATGTAGTTTTTCTGTACTTTTTCGTAAAAATTTTTTCCACCAGGGACATTATAAGTTACATTATATATGAAAACTAATTAATTTCATCTAATTCTCAATATAATTAGTGTGAAATAATTTACTTCGTTATTTAATGTACACCACAAATTGAAGAACAATTGAAGATTGAAAAACGTTGATCTAAGTTAATCAAGGAATCTTAAGACAGCGTGGAATTTTTTGCCTCGAACTATCGTACTTTCTAAACAAAATTTATTACGAACGCAAACAAAACAAAGATTGATAAATGTTTCAGGGCAAAGGCCCTACAAATGTGTGGAGTGTCCAAGAGCGTTCAAGCACAAGCATCATCTGACTGAACACAAGCGGCTGCACAGTGGCGAAAAGCCCTTCCAGTGCTCCAAGTGCCTCAAGCGCTTCTCTCACTCCGGCTCCTATAGCCAACACATGAATCATCGTTATTCTTATTGCAAACCCTACAGAGAATAGAAGTACTCAGTCTTCTTATCTGAGGCTCGTTCGCTTACCTATTAGATTATACTTTTTTCCCATAGACTTATATAGATAGACCGTGTTCTCCCGTTGGAGGCAAGAAGTCAGAATTAGTAGAGAGGACAAGAGACAGTTAGATACTTTCCTTGTCCGACTGGTGCAGTTGAAGAAGAGAAGGAAAAAGAAGAAGCGGTTATTTCTTTGTTCTTAGAAAGAGATGCGCATTATCCTCTCTTTCTTCAACTTGCATTCTTATAGATTATCATTTACCTTATACTCTTTTAATCTTTAATTTTCCGATTAATTTTTTATAAAATCGATATATATATATATATGGTATACATGGAATAAAGATGAATTCCAGGATTGACCGTGGAATTT
The DNA here is from genome assembly GCF_001594075.2 of Trachymyrmex cornetzi. Classification (NCBI taxonomy): domain Eukaryota; kingdom Metazoa; phylum Arthropoda; class Insecta; order Hymenoptera; family Formicidae; genus Trachymyrmex; species Trachymyrmex cornetzi. Next base: position 884,930 of record NW_017298213.1, on the reverse strand, counting down.
ATCAACAAATTGTTACATGGAACTACGCATTATCTTATTTTTATGTTTTCTTACATTAACTTTTTCCAGAGCATTGTGTGACAGACAACTATGTACATTTCTGTCCTTCAATGTTGCCATCAGCTATTGTATAAGAATGCACAGTCACTCAGATAACCAAATCTATTCAAAAGATTTTTGCAAAGTGTCAGTACAAATTTTATTAGTAGAATGCTAACAAAAACCAAGCAAAATCTTTGATTATTTGTCTCTTCATATACTCTGTTTTTCTTAATTACTTATCCCTGCCTCTCCCTCTTTTGTTTCCTAAAATTTAATTCCTATATTGTTCCTATATATGCTTCCATAATTTGTTCGCTCCCTTCTCTCCGCAAACCTTATGTATATTATCTTTTACTTCCCTACTGTATCCAATTTGATCTTCCCAATACTACTTTATACTGTTCTGACTGCCATCACTGAGTGGTGAACAAAATCTTAGAGTGTCTTAGACTATATGTATAGAGTTTTTTATACATTTATGCATAAGATATACTTTTTCAAATGAGATGAAATGAGTATATCACAATATATTTAAATAAGCTTTAATAGCTCATGCTAAGACTAAATGAATGTATTTTTTTTTGCTTTTGATATTCTTTATTTTATATTCTAAACGATTCAAAATTTTCTATTCAAGTTTATAAGACATAATAAACATCATGTTTTACAAGAATGCTATATTGTTACTAGTACAATGTATTACTAACTTAAGGTGCGTTCCGTATCGCGCATGATGTGCATGATGCATCCATTGTCCTTATTTAACATTTGGTGAGCAACAAAGATAAACGATGCATTATGCGCATCATGCGAGTAACGGAACGCACCCTTACATTGTCAGTAATACATTGTCGCTATATTTTTGTTACACTGATCTTTTTTAATGATTATTCAGATGTGTACCGTTGCGTATACTTTATTGTAATTCAAACTCAAGCTATCAATTGAGCTTATTTAAAACTTAATTGATCTAGCAATTAAGGTGGTTCTATAGTAAATCGAGTTACCATAGAAATGTCTTATTTTTTAATGTAATGAAGTTGAAACACTGAACTTGACGTGTGCAAAATTTTAGGGTAGGTTATCGATGAAATAAGAGAGAAAAAAAATGTTGAAAATGCAACTTTAAACCTAATGACAAATAAGGGCGGAGGCGCTTTTTTACTAACTGCACACAAACATTACCATAGATTTCTTTAAAAAACGAGATTATAATAATTTAAAAAATTACGATTGTAATGATCACAAAAAAGTAATAGGTCATCGGTCATTCTAAAAAGATATTTAATGTTAAAATGGCAAAATATCGAATTTTCACAAGAACAAATTGTACAAGAAATCAATTTCTTTTTATTTCATTACTTTTGTATTCTAAATATTGTTTATTTTATACACTATTTTAATAAAATATACAATTAATTTTAATATTTTATTCAAATTATGCAGACATTTATAATTTTAGGTGGACCCTGGTAAGGGTCCCCAAATTTTCGGCACTTTACTGTAAAACCACCTTAATGAGATCCAATAATTTTGAGTATTCGCAACTGGGTCTCGTCCTACACTAAGAGAAAAGTTTTTGGTACTTGTAACTATAATACATAGATACAGTAAAATAATATAATTATGGTTAGGAGTCTTTTATCCATTTTATGGTTGTTATTAATATAATATTGGTATAATAATAATTATATTTATAATTTTATCAAAAAAATGTATAACAACAAAAGTGTTATAAATTATTTGAATTATAGTAATTAAAATAATTTTTCTCTTAGTGTATGCATACACTTAGCATGAGATATTTTTGATATAATGATGGAATCAATTTTACCGTCTATGATCTTGTACCCTCTCTCTCTTTTATTCCCTCACGCTCCACTCTCTCATCCATTCTTTATCAAATTCTGTTACAAAATCCAAACCCATCTTTTTTTTATTTCCTCCCCACTGTACTTCCAAACTTTCAGGAATATCATTCTTGATCCCCTTCAATACTATCTCTTCTCTTCTTATCTCCTCTCTTCATCAGTTCTTTTATTTTTCTACCTAAATATTCTCCTATCCTCTATGTCGCTCTTAACACACCTTTTAAAATATTTCTTCTACTCTTCCATATTAATTTCCTTCTCTTTTTTTCCCTGTTCCTCACTTACCACAACTCCTTTTGCTATACTACTCACATTTGGCTTATATTTGAAGATATTACACTTAAATGATCACGAAATGATCGATTGTGCTCGGTTTCTGTTGTTAGATTGTATCGGCAGACTTTGCTGGTAGAATATAAGCTTATAATGCGGATGCAGTTGATACCAGTAAGTCGCAATATTCTACTTGAATTTACTGACAAACTGCTAGCTATTGCTGACATTTTGCTCTTACTGGATAATCTATATAAGACTATGCTTTTTTTCTTACGTTTAGAATTCCTCTTTTACGTCTGAGTTTATTCGAAACTCCCATTTCGTGTGAAAACGCTAAAACGTCTTTATACTCTCCTCTCGCGGTATGAATTTTAAGAGACGCCGCGACGTTTCGTGAAGCTATAAGTATAGATAATGTATACCTAAGATGCTGCGCGACATCACATTATAAAGCCATGACGTTATTGCTCGTCGGTTCGTACTTCAAAGAAAAAGAAAAAGATGAAGAACGGTTTAGACGATGCAATTCAGAAAACTTAGATGTCAAAATGTATATTAAATCTCGTAACTGAGATAAAGAAAATAATATTGTTTTATCTCGAATCGTCTACGCCGACTTTAGAGATTTTACTAATTTTATTTTAGAACTTAAAAAAAAATGAAAACCGGTGAATACAAACGAAAAAGAAAATTACTCGCGGCAAGCGTGTCGACAAATAAGCCAAACGCATATATGTAACGGTACCAAAAAGCATAATGCAATAATCTATTATATATATATAATATAATATACATAATATTTTAGTATTTTTATTAACAAAATATTATATATACCATGACAATAATAAGAAAACTAATTAATGTACAAATTTGTTAGCTACGTCCGTATGAGGAGCGCGATATCCATTCGCAAAAATATACGAAATATACTAGATTCGACGATCGAAATGAATAGAAAAGAAAAGTTTTTAAACAATTAATCTCCACGAAGCACGTGCCAAATGTCTCGATAAATAATTTCCAAAACTCAGGTTCCAACGATAATTTGAATATAAGAATGGAGATCGCGCATAGTGTAACGAGTACTCGTTCTACACGAGTAAAGATGGATATAATTGAGTTTACCAAATCAAATATGTCTGGGGTACAGCTGTTAATTGAGCTTAACATTAAGGAATTTTGTCGATTGTAAAGACGGAGATTAGAATCTCATGTTCCACTTCCTTACAATGAATAACTTTACTCGAAGAAAGCAGGCTATATTATTATATATTATTATTCTATTATTATTATATGTATAGAACGCGAAAGAAACAGAAAGAGAAAGAGCGAAATAGGCGAGTTTGGATTTAAGGGCCATGCGGGTCGGTGATCGATGTCATGCGAGAAGGTCTTTTCTTTTTTTATACTATTGTACTTACATGGTGGCAAGTTGATGATGCGTTATTCCTGTAATGTCTAACGTGATAATTGTTCGAGACGATGAGAAATACGTAGTACGTCGTGAAATGCGTTACACATTCCGCGAGGATCCGTTTCTCAGGGCCTCTTCCATTTTATTTATCACTTTTTCCTCTTGCAACGAATAAGCACTGTGTGGCACCTTTCATCAGAATTAATCCTGACCTCGCTTTTGCCAGCAGAAACAATCTCTCAAAACGCGCGACGCGTGCAGAGAGATTATAGTAGTTTGGAAATTAGATTTTGATGTGACATGTATAACATAGAAATCCAAAAGAATGTATGCAAAAGACGTCAAAAGGATGTCCGAAATGTTCAGAGTGTCCTTTCGTCTTTTGTATATATTTACGTTTTTATGGAAAGGTGCGACGCAAAGAAATACGAAACGTGCACCGAAACCTCGCAATAATCTCTTCACCGAAATCCGAGGCCCGAAAATAACCGTAACACCTAAGTATGATATTAAATGCTTCCAATATTGTACGATTAAAATTATTATATTACGACGTTTATATGATTTTATTCGTTCGAACGCGTAGAGAGATAAGGACGTATATTATATATATATACTCTACAGATTGATAATACTCGAGAATGTATTTTATAACAGTTTATGCGTCTTTTTATTTACACGAGTACTACAAGTGATAAGTGATATTGTTATTGATAAAAAAAGAAAATAACGAGAAGAAAGATGAGATACAGATATTACCGTATTATTGAAATTTTGTGCCAGTGTGTGCGTGCGTGCGTGTGCGTGCGTGCGTGCGTGCGTGTGTGCGTGCGTGTGTGCGTGTGTGCGTGCGTGCGTGTGTGTGTGTGTGTGTGTGCGGCATACGGCAAACCGGTACGTCACGGTTGTACTTCCTCGACGTTTCGTGCGTGTAGAAGCTTCGGTTATCCGCGATAGGCATCGTGTTTACCACTATCACTATGCGAAAAAAGAAAAGGAAAGAAAGATAAAAAAATGTGCAAATATAATGCTTATAATACTCATTTATTATAGTGTTAACAATTAAGAAATATATTTTTATATAATTATAATGTAATATTATATACGCGGATACGCGTGACATAGTACACTAATCGATCGAGCAACGGATAATTCCGGCTGCAACGGATCTCTTCCTTACATCCGATACAGGCGCGTAGAATTGTATTTTCTCCCTATCGATGCGGACCGTTCTCATTCGTTCCCATTTTATAATCTGCAATCGCGACGAATGATTCTCAATCGCATTTCATTTAGTTTCAAGCGACAAGTCGTTCCTAACTGTATCCACTCGTTAGCAACTTTTTCTGTTTCTCTTTTTGTAATTTTTTAATTGTAAGCTTTACTTTTTCCAGAAAGAAAAAGAAAGAGAGAAAGAATTTTTTGTCTGTAATTTCTCTTAGATTAAATATTCAATGAATATTTAGTCTATTTTGTATTTGCACTAAGAATTAAAAGTGATATAATTTCGATGAGTTCAACAAAGAGTTTTGAGCTCAACGAAGCTGTGTCGCTTCCCTAATTAATGTCTTGACTTATTAAATAACTTCACGACCAACAATGGATTAGGACATCAGGATGGAAAGGCAGAAAAACTTACGAAGACAATATTATATACGTATAGATAATATATATATATATATATATAAAGTATATATTATATATTTCCTCTAATTCTCGGGAGCTTTTGCGACCCGCTTGCCTCAATATAATGTACGTACTACTAAATAACGAAACGAAAAAAAAGTTAAAGCGTAATATAAATCGCGCCAGCTTTTGTGCATCGACATTATCTCCCAATAACGAACAATAATGAGATAAAAAAAAAGTGACAACAGCGAAGATAATAATAACTAGAAATGAAAATAATAAGCGGGGAAAGGAAAAAAATGAAAGCGATGAAAATTGTTATGATTGTTGAAGCAACGATTTAATAAGCACCATACGATGCCTTCCGTGAACGACCGAGCTTGCCTAGTTGCCAAGATAAACGAAAAATTACATAAATGTTAGCGCGACATTGTCGTCGAGAGCCGAGAGTCACCTTCACGATCCTCCTTGATTGAATTACACGTGCCAACCTCGGTTATTTTTGTTCTTTAAATCGGCAATCGTAATAGATAAAATTCGTGACAAGTGTAATAAAAGACAGCGAAAAATACCGCTCTCCTATCCCTTCCTCATCCTCTATGAAGCAAATCGTCGAATCGATTATGTGCAAGGAGTATCGCGAAGCGCACGGATTTTCAGACTTATTGTACTCAATGAATACTACATGGTCACGCCATTGAGCTTTTCATTGACTTATTATATTATATGAATACCAAAAATGTGAATTGTATATATACTATATATATATATGAATACTCGAAAACAAAAAATACCGCAGACAATAATGTACCGTTTCTTTTTAGAAATTAGACGGCGTAAGCGCATACTATACTATAGTATATATAAATATATTATATAAATATTGTAGACGTAAAAAGATAAATTTACTATATAAATTGCGTATATATATATATATATATATTATATACACAATTGTGTATATACTATATATTAGATATATATATATATACATACAATTACATTTAATTGACAAGAATAGCGATGTGGATATTATTGTAATAAGACGCAGTGTGAACGTATTCGTACGAGAGAAAAAGGAGAGAAAGGGACAACCTGAAGGCTTTTTTTTGACGATGTAGTGCCCGTTGCGCAAGCGCTCCGAGCGATATAATTTTATAATTAATTCGTAATGTAAATCTTTAAGACCCGCCGCGCATCAAAATTCCGCAAAATTTAACGTAATATTTCTCAGATAAATTTTCACTTATCTGGGAAACAGATTTATCTATAAAACACGTATCAAAGATCTCTCCTATCTTTGAATATTTTATCATAGATCGGGAAATTGTAAATTAATATAGAATCACATGTAACTATTATTTGCACGCAGCGAAGTAAATTTATGCCACAATTATAAGAAGAAAATCAGTTATACAACGATATAAAATATAATTACTGGTAGGATATACATATATATATAAATTATTCTCAAAAATTATTTTGAGGAATTATTTTAGCTTTATATTTTTTATAATAAATCAAGTTAATATACTCTTAACATTTATGTATTTTATCTTTAAATTTATAATAGGATAAACAGCGCAAAATTGAATCAAGAATTTAATGAAACAATATTCGAAGCGAGAAATTTTTTGTTTTTTTTCATGATTAATAAATATTTTTATTGTTATATAAGAGGGACTAAAGTTACTATTGTATTAATCTAATAAAGAAAGACGGTCCTTATTCGATCGTCGGCAATGGGCATTCGAGATAGTTATGTAGTCACAAATTAATATAAATAAATTAATTAAATTAATATAAATAAATTAATAATATATATCGACACGAGGAGATTCTTGCGCTGCGCTCACTATGTCGTTAACTTACGCGGCACTAACAATTCAAATGGGCCGAAACCGCCGTAAGGCCCATGGGACGACGGTGGGGAAAGAGAGGAAATAAAGAAAAAAAATAATTGTATTGTGACACGAAGTTCCATCCATAATAAATAAATGAAAATATTATACAGTTAGGCCGACTTTTCCGCCAGTTCGTGCCTTTATTCTGCATGAGAGAGAGAGAGAGAGAGAGAGAGAGAGAGAGAGAGAGAGAGAGAGAGAGAGAGAAAGAGAGCGAGAGAGAATGCAATTTTGGAATTCGATAATCTAATAATAATGTGCTACAATGTAATCGCGCGATAATAAGAGAGCGAGAGAGAGAGAGAGAGAGAGAGAGAGAGAGAGAGTGTGAGAAAAGCGCGAAAGAGTAAACTAGCCAGTTTAAAGAATAAAGATAAGAAAAGTAAAATGATAGGAAAATTGGAAAACGAGGAAATAGTGAGAGAAATTGGAAGCGTGAAAACTGATGCGCAGGAAAAATGATCAAGAAGAAATTACACACTATAAACGCAAGAAAGAGCAAAAAGACACCGGATTATTGCATAATATATATTTTCGGAGAACGCTGTGACATCCGTAATAATTCTTTCGATTAAAAAAAGAACGTAATAAAAAAGCGAAAAATTCAATAAATGAAGAAAGAGGAAAAATGTGCGCGCAAATCACACGTGTTCAGTGGCACGTGCGAGAGCAAAAAAAGAAAAGAGAAATAGAGCGAGGGAGAGAGTGTGAGGTGGAGAGAAAACTATAGCAATTGTTGAACATTCGTTAAATTGTCCTCGTTTCACGATGTAATAAAGGCTATTTTACTTTGATGCCCCGCTGTTATGTTTTTTGTGTGATCGATTACCCTGGGAGGGAAACTCGGGACGCGCAATTACATACTTTTTATATATACGAGGGTCGTCTGAAAAGTTTTGAGCCTAACATAGAAACAAGTAATTTTTCGATCAAGTTCAATTTTATTTTTCCACATAGTCTCCTTTCAAGTCGATATATTTTTTCCAGCGATGCTCCCACCCCTTTACTCCATTCAAATAATACTGAGCAAAATAGGCGTCTACGGATGCGATGACCTCCTCGTTCGATGAAAATTTCTGTCCTCCGAGCCAAACTTTGAGCCAAGGAAACAGAAAAAAGTCGCTGGGGGCCAGATCTGGTGAATACGGTGGATGGTCAATTAATTCGAACCGCAATTCGTGAATTTTTGCCATAGCGACCGCCGAAGTGTGAGACGGCGCGTTATCTTGATGGAACAGCACTTTCTTCTTTTTCAAATGCGGTCGTTTTTTCTCAATTTCTGCCTTCAGCTTGTCAAGCAATGATGCGAAGTACGTCCCTGTTATTGTTTTACCTTTTTCAAGATAGTCGATCAACACAATTCCATGACTGTCTCAAAAAACAGTCGCCATCGCCTTTCCAGCCGATAAAACCGTCTTCGCTTTCTTCGGAGCAGGTTCACCCTTCACAGTCCACTGTTTTGATTGTTCTTTCGTTTCAAGAGTGAAGTGGTGGATCCAAGTTTCATCAACCGTTATTAATCGACGCAAAAAATCCGACTCGTTTCGCTTTTTGGAAATTACTCCAATAGGGCCTTAGAAATGTTCATTCGAATGCGTTTTTGATCCAGAGTGAGCAAGCGCGGCACCCAACGCGCGGTTAACTTACGCGTGCCTAATTCTTCAGTCAATATATGACAAACACGTTCCTTTGATATGCCAACAGCCTCTGCTATCTCCCTAATCTTAATTCGACGGTTGTCCATTATCATTTGATGAATTTCTTCGATGTTATCGGTAGTGGTCGCAGTTGTTGGTCGTCCCGAACGCTCATCATCAGCTCAGCTGGTACGACCACGTTTAAATTCAGCTCAGGGAATGGAAGTAACTCGTTACTTGTAACGAAGTTACAGTTACAAGTTACTTTTTTGGTAACTTTACTAGTAACTGCGTTACTTTTTTTCTTTGGTAACTGTAACGGTAACGAAGTTACATTTCTTTGATAACGGTAACGAATTTTACAGTTACTTTTATCGTTACTTTGCACATGATTGGACACGATAC
>NW_017298213.1:846612-875229 GCF_001594075.2 Trachymyrmex cornetzi | reverse complement strand
ACTCGGCTTTAATTTGCGTAGACGTATTGTCTTTCAAATGCAAGAATTTAATTATAGCACGATATTCAATTTTTTCTATTTTTACAAAATGACGACACAAATGATTGTCAAACAAGAACTGAACGTTCAAAGTCGCCACAATTGTCACAGATATCTTTCGTAAGTATCACGATTATAATACCAGAATGGCTTTGACGAATAACGCGATCTTCATGATGAAGCTCAAAACTTTTCAGGCGACCCTCGTATAATTGACTGCAATATAAGGGAAAAACATTGGTAGAACATGATATAGTAAATGGCATATTATATATTAACGTGATATGAGAATAAAAAAGAAAAAAGTTCAGAGCCTGAATATAACAAAACATACTTTTATTTTTATTAATATCACATTTACATCTTCCCTGAGGCTTAACGCTTTGTGATCCGATCCAAAGTACAGCTTGAGCAATTAAACTAAAAAATAATAACAAACATTGTAATTATTTAGTCAAAGTATCGGTGGTCTCACTTCCAAATGTAACAAAACTAATAAAAAATTGCAGAATTAAATTTAGTTAATTTTTTCTAATTTTTAACAAACATAATTTTTAATAAAGCTGATAGAATTTATAATTTAGATTAAGTTTAAAAAAAACGACATTGTGAGTATTTACATTGAATCCCCGTAGTATCTTTATACACTTGTTTATAAATTAAACTACAATATATAATTCGTAAAAATAACGGGCTCGGATCGCAATGTGTTAATAATGTTAACAATATGATAATTCATGACTAATATTACATTGCTAGTTTTAAACACTGAATATCGGCAGCATCGCCCTTGTATCTATTTAGTTGTCGTAATAGATGTAATTTCGGTTGCTTACAGTGCGTCGTATGTAGTTCATAAGACGTACACATATTCAGTAAAATCGGTTCTTGCAGACTCTTTAACGGGTTTCTATTAACAATGCTCTCAAATAACCACACAGCTGCTTTCAGCTGACCAGTGTACAATAAACACACTGCCATATTATTAATCAACATTACGTTGGACGGGTCCATTGTCGATGCAGTTTGGAAGCAGTTGTAGGCTTCTTGAAAGGAATTCTGCGCAACTGCCATTAAACCGTTATCAACCAGTTCTCTGACACTTGTTGCCTTTTCCTCCTTATTAATGCGGACAAGAAATTTTTCTGCCGCTGTAACATCACCAAGAAACAAATGTACCCTTCCTATGGCTGACCTTAAGATACCTATCTGTTCTATAGTCCAATCAGGTAACTTGCATAGATCTTCTAGTATCTCTATCGCGAGAATGTAATTTCTCATGCCAATAGCACAATTGATAACAGAGACCAAGATTCTAGATTTCCTGGCAGTCCATAGTTTCACGGCATCTTGCTGATCAGATTCGCTGATTTTTGCAAACATTCCCTCATCACTGAAACCAGCTTGGAAATTGGCTACAATTTGATTAATGGTCGCTAATAATTTGTACAAATTTTCTAATGTTTGTTTCGGTTTACCATAGTAAGATGGGATTTCTGCCAGTAATAATCTGAATGCAAACGATGCCATGGAACCTAGTCTGGTGCCGTATAATTCAGGATAAAAAGTGAAATACATATCAGGTTTGTCCAAATTGCCAAACGGCTTCGACTCGTTTTCCAGCACATCCATCTGCCGTAATTTGGCCAAGAGTGATAGTCTTGTATACCAGAGCTGTAGAGAATGAGGTGTGTGCTTGCTGGGTTGATTGATCTTGCCATAGCCCTGAGCATAGATAGCCAGCAATCTACCAGATAAATTGACCGCTGCTCGATAGCAGCCAGCTTGTATCAGATTCCTTAGACCGCGCTCATCCTGTGTCACATCAGACGCTGTGAGCACATTCCGATGGATATTCTCGTCCTCGCCTAGGAAGTGGATAGAAGCATTCTTGATTAAATCAGGCATATCACCCTGTACTGCTAATCCAGGCATAGTGAGATTCTCACGATCCAGGTGACTTGCACCAGTCGCAGTGGTTGCAACGGATCGTAATATCTTGCGAGTATGTTCCGATGGTATCCATATGTCTCTATAGGCATCATTCAATGTGCTGTGCTCGATCCGATCAACTGTGGCATCCAACAATGAAGTCGTGGATGTACATAGAGAATCTGTGTCAAAGACGCTTGTCTGTCCACCATCGGATAAAGGATCATAGTCACAGACTCGACTCACAGTAGCCGATTGTACATCGAATAAACCAGGCTTCTGAAATGCAACGATCTCATCGAAAATCGTAGGCGGCGCGCTGTTTAAATAACGACTGATATCTGCGTTAATGTCCATGTCTCTGTCTTTTGACTTGATTGTATTATTTTCTGCCATTTCTCTCTTGCAATTAGATTATTTTAGCTTAAGGGTCGAATGTACATATGTTACCTGAAAAATATAAATTAACAATTTCTCAAAGATTATTATTTCAATAAAAAATGCATCAGATTATGTTTCATACACATATCAAACTCGAGACTTTCTTTTCTTCTTTCTATTTATAAACGTCTATTCTATTTTCTCTCAATATTTTAGTATTCGCAAAAATTTCACGAATTTCTGCAGCAAATATTTCGCAATATCACGGTTGTCAAAGTCACAAAACTCTCAATGCTAACTATTGACGATAAAAGGTTATTCTCTAATTGAGGTTATTTGCTCCAATTTCTAAAATGTGCGTTACCAGCGCCATCAGCGGATCAGTGCTGTTTGAACTGCGTTCCAAAACTTTACTCGAGCTGCTCTAAGCTGCGTTCAAAAACTTCATCCAAGACCTATGGGTGCATTTAGAACGACAACCTAAAGGTAAATTTTCACGAGCTGCTCAGACCGGCTGTTTCAGCGGGTGGCACCCAATTGGATACGAGCCACTCACAGCGCTTGAGACTACAAAGCTCCTAAGTACCAGTCGCTGTGATTGGTGGTGTCCAATCGAGCCGTGATCAATCGGGATCACCCCGGTTCAACGACAAAAATGGTAGATTCACACTGCATCTGATTTGCGTCGTACCACGCTCTGCAACCAATCAGAAAACAGGATTCCGATGGATTTTGCTTCGTATCATCGGAATCCTGTTTTCTGATTGGTTGCAGGGGCTCTATTCTTGAAAAGAAACGTATACGAAATTCTAGGGAAATGCTACAGTATACTTTACGTATACTATATAGACTTTCGTATAATAGCGTTTTCGGCCCGACCGGGTTTGCACCAACCTGGGTTGGATTAATGGCGTTTTGCGCTCTCCTATTGGTAGAACGTGTGACATCAACCAATAGGAAAGATTAATCCAACCCAGGTTGGTGCAAACCCGGTCGGGCCGAAAACGCTATAAGTTTCTTTTCAAGAATAGAGCCCCAAAGCGTCGTACGACGCAAATCGGATGCAATGTGAATCCAGCATAATTGATTGTTACTTATAGATCCAACCAATCATTCAATCGCTCGGTAAGCATGCCTAGTCGCTTTGCAGTCTTGAACTTGCCTATTCTTTTCATCATGTGGCAGGCGAAATTGTGCCGGTTATGCTAGGTTGCGGTGTTTAAAATCGTTTAAATGATTTGAAATTTTTTCTGTTTAATTGTCTCTGACAATACTGACCGCAACCGAGATATAATATCGGACAAAGCCTGCAGAAACGGTGATGGCAACATTACACCTGCTTACACAGCGCCGCGAGGAAGCTTGAAGTATATTATTGTACGGAATTTGGCAAGCGGATGGTGAAGATTTGAAGGTTAATTGGCGCGCGAAGATTAACCGGCTTCAACGAACACGATGATTGATACGGAGAAGAAGGGCTGCAGGGAATTACTGATACAGCGGATGACCTTGGCCGTCATTACGAGTGTAATGTTGCAATTATTTGTCGTCTGTTGCGTCGTTCTGCTCACGAATCTCAGCACGGACTATGCACATTGGCTTGAGGAAACTTGGATCATTGTAATGTCTCCTCGAATGTGGGCTTATATCATCGTTCTTACCATGGTGACTTTTCTGCAGAGTTTTTTCTGTAGCAAGAATTATCTGCGTCCTCCACTGTACTACAAGAGCAGATTTGCCAAGCTGTGTATGACTCTTAGAATTCAAAGCTTACTTCAGCGAGCATTGTATATTGTTATCGGTGGTATCTTGGTCTGGTTACAATTGTCGTTGAGGAAAGGAAGCTACAGCTCTTTGACTACAGACTCAAGCAATGTATACGGAACATATCCAGTGGAAGAATATTACTTTCTGTTATTTAGCGGTCTATGGAGTGGATTGTATTTCTCGTTTAAAACTGACAGTTTTGCTGAAAAATATTTCCAGTTTCCCATTATAGCACAGTCCAAATTCTTTCAATTAAGACGAAGATTTTATACAATGTTTCCAACATTGATGATTTCCTCCATGTGGTCGACTCTGTATTTCATGGCTATTTATTATTTCATGGGATCATATTTCCGTGAAGCGTTGTTGCCAATTTCCATGCAGATGGAGGTCAAACCTTTGGACACTGTGTCTAGATTATTAAATCTATCACTGATATGGCAACTGTGGCTCTATCAGTTTATATTTATGCTGATTACCAACAACACAAACACGCTATTTGAAATATATCTGACCGAATGGGCTCCATTCAAATTTGGCTTGAGCGGTGCATATACTCCTGATAGTTCAGAAACTACCCTTATTGATGTACTATCAATGGATAAGATACCCATAATGCAGCATTTGGGTTACTTAGACTTGGTTACCTTAGCCCAAAAAGAACAAATGAGAAGGAGTATGTTGTTTACACTCAGTCAACCAGGTGGTCATCCATACAATTGGAACTGTGTAGTACAAAAGAGTACAAACCTTCTCGAGAAGTTTTCATTAAACCTCAATGCGATATCTACAAAATCTCAAGATCAATCCTGTTACAGCACTTTGACAGCAAGAGTTCCACCAGTTCAGCAAAGCAAATATATATATCATATGCGGAAATTAGTACCAGATACAGCACCAATATCGGTATCAGAAGATGCAAGAGAAGTACCTTACAGTGGTTCATTTATTCAAAAGTTTATCAAGCAGAAAAAAGATGCTTTTATAGCATATTTGTTGTCTAAGCCATTTATCAATTACATCTTTGGCGAACAAGATGACAATAAAATTCGTTATGCTTTACAAAATGGACAACTGGTGATTTGGGCAGCCGAAGCTATTTCATCTTTGACCGTCTTTTCGCTAAGTGAAGATTCTTATGGTATTGTACAAAAAGATGTGCCAGTTATCATCAACACTCTGTTGTCAGTGAAGCAGGCTCTGGACAAACTGTCAAAATCAGCTATGCTTGCAAGGAAAATGCAAGCAGATGATAAATTAATTAGGGAAATTTTTACATCTTTACGAAGTACAATAAAGCGTAGTCTATATAAAATTGTTACAAACTTTGAACCATATATTAATGACTTGTCTCTCGAACTTCCAATAATAGAACAATTGCAGGGCTTTCTTAATTACAAGGAATAAATTATAAATATTGATATTATCACAAAGTGTACTTATATGATTAAGATTTTGAATCTACCAAAAAACACTGCATTTTAGGTTTATTAGATTCAAGGATTACTTCAATAATTACATTTACGTATGAAACATGTGTTATATTTATTATACTTTATAATTACGCGAAAAAATAAATGTATAAAAAGAGGATATAGATAATTTTTTTATTAACATATACGATGTTTAAGTTTATTATATGATTATATTATATATAATATGATATGATACAATATAAAATATATTTAAGTTTATTACAATATGATTACATTATATATAAATAGTCGAAATACACATTTTTCATTAAATATATTTTTGAATTTTAATACATATTTTACAACATACCTGTGTAAATAAATAGATAACATTTTTTTTCTAAATTCGAGGATTATCTTCTGTTATCAGTAATTTTTCAGATTAATGATATATGTAAATTTTGAAAGGGGCATAATTTTTAAAAAATATGAAACATTTATTTTGTAAAAAAATTTTATTAAATATTTACACGATATAAAAATAATTTGTCCACTTTACATTTTTTTTAAACTTTGTACAACACTTAAATTATAAAATAACTTCTCTCGTAGTGTAAGCCAATTTCTTGTTTGTGCCTTCTGAATTTTCCGTAGATAATTTCGTAACGTATCGTTCTCCGAGATTGCTGTACCGTGCCATTTTAAAAACACCGCCAAATATGCTTGTGATAATTCGAAATCTGTTTGTTGTTCCATCATATAAAGAAGCATTTGCATAAATTGCATCATTGACAATTCGGTGGAACTTTCGTCTGAAGACAGTGATTGAATTTCGAAATCGATGTTGCTGGGACCCATTGCCTTTAATTTCTCTATTACATCTGAAAAATTGTTGGTATCGACTGATTGTAGATCCTTATTGAACGAAGTAAGATTTTGTAAGGCCGGATGAATACGAGTAGTTTCAGTGTTTTCGTTAGTTTTAACGTCCGAAAAATCGAAGCGCAGTTGCAACGACGGAATTGTAGGCAAGAAGAATGGTGCAGTCTCTGGAACTTTAGGCGGCTGTTTCGGTTTATTTCTCCTTTTAATGATATCGATATCCAGTAAATTCTGCCATCTAGATTGGGCCACGGCGGACATAGTTATAAGATCACTATTGAGCTGATCAGGCGACACATAATCTGGCTCTTCAATGACGACATCATCTTCATCAACTTTCTCGGCTTCTACAGAAGATCCAGGAAGTCCTACTTCAGGTATCATATCGTCTTTATTAATGGCCTTTAGCGACACATGCGAATACAGCGTACGATTTGACCATAAAAAGATTCCTACATTACGTACATGGACGGTCGCAAGAAATTCTGCTGTCGGAGAGAAATTTAAAGATATACAGGCTTCAGGAACCTGTAAGGCATAGGATTTAATATTAATATATATTTTGATATTTTCCAATCCAAATAATACAAAAATCTAAACAATACTTGAAAAGTGAGCAAAGGAATACGAGATAAATGATTATCTATAGTCTGTCAAAAAAGCATCTTTTACTAGCTGCGAATAATAGCGACAACGCTCTTATTGGGCGGACTGTATTTCGCAAGAATCCATCTACTTATCCATCTATTTATAATTTTGAAATTAAATTTACCTGAAAAATATCTATTAAGTGTGACGATGGTATGTCCCAAGTTCGGATAGTGCAATCCATAGATGCTGTGATTAACCATCTAGAATCGGGATTAAAACATGCATCTGTTATTCGCCCCTCATGCCCTTGAAAATGTCGAACAATTTTCCTTGTGTCCAGATCCATTAACATAATATCAAAATTTTCTAAAGCTATTGCCACAAGGGAACTCTCATTGTGACAACGTATCCATTCGATTGATTCTTCTATTATTAATATCGTTCTTGCCGTAATTATATCTAAAAAATAAAAATTACATTAAAATATTATTTATTTTAAAGGAAAATGAAGCTAGCACATGGACTTAGCAGACGGCCGCGCGCGCGCAGCGCTCGAGCAGCGGTGCTCAACAATGATTACTATTTCATCATATATTGAGCATAATACACCGTATAAGCGTATTATTTCAAAACAATCGTTATATATCACATGAAAACAGTATTACAAAATGATAATTCAGTTTGAGAACAATAAAAATACGACAAATAAATAGTATATATGATTTCCAAGACTTACATACTATATTCGAGAATTATGATAGATTTTAGAAATCCATTAATAACTTTTCTTCTAAGAGAGAGGGGCCTTTTTTTATAACTTTGCATGCACGTTCTACACAATATTAAATTATTTGCATAGTTTAAAAAAAGGCCCCTTTTAGAAAAAAAGTTATAAACAAATTAAGTATTAATGTCATCCAGAGTATGTCTGCAAAGTATAAAAAAAGGTCCCTCTCTGAAAAAAAGTTATAAATTATATCCGAAGAATGAGAGTTTCCGTCTATCTGCTGACTTAATTTGAACTTTTTCTAAGAGGGGCCTTCTTTTATAACTTCTGTACCGGTAACTTCCTAATACCATCCAGAGTATGTCTGCAAAGTATAAAAAAAGGCCCCTCTCTGAAGAAA
Source organism: Trachymyrmex cornetzi (assembly GCF_001594075.2). NCBI lineage: Eukaryota > Metazoa > Arthropoda > Insecta > Hymenoptera > Formicidae > Trachymyrmex > Trachymyrmex cornetzi. The sequence continues at coordinate 867,095 of NW_017298213.1, read as the reverse complement.
AGTTATTATAAATTATATTCGAAGAATGAGAGTTTCCGTCTATCTGCTGACTTAATTTGTTTATAACTTTTTTCTAAGAGAGGGGCCTTTTTTTTAAACTATGCAAATAATCTCCTAATATTGTGTAAAACGTGTGTGCAAAGTTATAAAAAAAGGCCCCTCTCTTAGAAGAAAAGTTATTAATGGATTTCCAAACTCTATCTTATTTCTCGAATATAGTATGAAAGTCTCGGAAATCATATATACTATTTATTTATAGTATTTTTATTGTTCAAACTGAATTATCATTTTGTAATACTGTTTTCATGTGATATATAACGATTGTTTTGAAATAATGAGCTTATACGGTGTATTATGCTCAATATATGATGAAATAGTAATCATTGTCGAGCATCGCTGCTCGAGCGCTGCGCGGCCGTCTGCTAAGTCCGTCCTGCTAGCTTCAGTCTCATTAAAGGAAATATAATTAATTACGGCACAAGTACCTTTCTTAGGTTTAAAATCCCAGAACTTAATTTTTGTATCTTTGCCGGCTGTAACAAGAGTTTGATTCAAATCATCAACCATAACACCCTTAACAGGACCTTCGTGAGCGCCATTCTCATTTCCATAAGACGCTCTGTGTATTCCTGATTGAATGTTAAATCTATCAACATGACCTGTGTTATAACCGATCACAACAAAGTTTCCACATCTTGTTAAACATAAACTAGTCGCAATAGCATTGTAATTGTTTTTAAATCTCTCGGGAAGTAACTTAAGATCACCCATCTTTTGGAGGTGAGACGACCACGTAGTGACAGTGCCTAAACCGGAATGAGCTGCTGCTATATTGCACCATTCCTTTTCCCTCGTTACTTCAGATGCAAGTACAGTTATTGGCGGCATTAACATTGGATCATCAACCGAGTGACCTTTTTTTCTAGAAGCTTTTCTATTAAATGAGGCTCTACCTAGACTCTTGTTTAGTATTTCTGTGACAGTGGAAAACAACCGGAGGGAAGAATCGCCGCCTGTAGTCAACAGATAATTACCGTCATTTCCATAAAATCGAACAATCGTTGGAGGTTCAGCATGACCTTCTCTAATCCTCAAGAGTCTACCAGCTCCATCAACCATATCAAATATCCATAGCTTTAGAGAATTGTCAGGCGAAGATGAAACCAATAATGGTTCGTTTGGTATGTATGTCAGACCCGTGACAGCAGCATTATGTGCATTGCAAAGTTGACTCTCTACCATTCGCTGCTCTAAATTCCAGAACACGATCTGTCCACCTAAACTGCCTGTTGCCATGATAGGGTGACCATCTGTACGAAAGCTGATAGATATCACTGGACCCCAATCTTGTACTAGCTCAAAAATAGTTTCATCATACTTGAGGTTATGCAGTATAATATGACCATTATTCAAACCTATAGCAGCCACATCTATCGCAGGCGCTTGCTCCAACACAGTCACGCTACTCTGCCATCCTTTGAATGTATAGATCATCTTGGTCGTTTTGATATTCCACAGCTGTAGCTGGCCCTGTTCGCTACCCAGCAGAATCTTGTTCATATAAGTGTTGGGGTGCATCAGTGCAGTTATCCTGAAGACATTATTACTGAAATTTAACTCCAGCAGAAGATTTTCCTCTTTGATGTCCCAGACCTTGACGGTGCTACTCTCGTCGACAGAGAGCAAGTGTGCGCCGAATGGCAATAGAATGTGGACAGCACAATCATGACCCTTGTAGGTATGCTTCAACTCGGTTCCTCTGCGCCATGCGTAAATGTTATTTGCACTGGCCGTGTATACGTGAAACGTGTCCGTAGCCAGGCAAGTGATATCATCAACATGCATACCCGAGACACTCAGGAGAGTAAAGTGTTTACACGTGTAAGTGTGGAACTCCTTGCCTACACATGTGACGATGAAATGCTCTTTCCTTCTGAGGATATACCTCGTAACAAGAGGTATATGATTACTAACATATCCGAGCGCTCGATTCCGTACGAATATTCTACTTTGTACCATCGTATATTACAAGAGAAGACCAAGGTAAATTCAAAAGAGATTATAGTACACAATTATATTTCTCGTGGTACAACTAAGGGCGCCATATTTGAAACATGATTTATGCAATAATAAGATGCGCCGGATGAACATCTTAAGCCTGCGGCACACGATGCTTGTTTTCCTGCTGGATTGCTAGCTGGATTAGAATCTTACCATCGTATTGGCTGGGATACTGGGGCTCTATTCTTGAAAAGAAACGTATACGAAAATCTAGGGAAATGCTACAGTATACGTCACGTATACTATAGTATTTCCCTAGACTTTCGTATACGTTTCTTTTCAAGAATAGAGCCCCTGTATTGTATTATCTTTGTTGTTCATTCAGTGTTAAACAAGGATAAGATGATACACGGAGACACCCGGGTAATGTTTTCGAACGCAGCCCTAATAGAAACAGATGTCGTGCAGAAAATGTAAAAGTACTTACAGTGATAGAAATAACACGATTTCAATCTATCAAAAACTGTATATTCCAGTGTATCTGATTTCTGATAGGTTGAAATCGTGTTATTTCTATCGCTATCGCTATTCCTTCGCATTGTGTCTGTGGCTTCATAGCGTTTTTCACTGGCAGGGTGGTGTGCATTCAGTTCACTTTAAACAGGCGTACCTGTAAGTCCGGATCTACAATAGGTGTTTTATGCCTTATGCCGTAAGAAACTGACCAATTACAGTCCAATTGCAGTCGAATCCGAGAAGAATAAGCGACTGTAATTCGCCCATTTCTTATGGCTTAAGGCTTAAAACCCTATTGTAGATCCTGGGTAAAGGGTCCAATCAAACCAATCAATCACAATCAAATATAAGGAGAATACTCGATTAGAATTGGTCAGTTTCCTACGACTTAAGGGTACCGTCACATGCGGCGTAACCTGCGTAAGCGTAATCTGCGTATTCTAGTAATTTACTAGAATACGTTATTTTTTATTTACTATAATACGCCATTCTGAGGCGTCGTCTACAATACACGGAGTAAGAAGTAAGAGTAAGAAGTTGACCAATCACAGTCGAATGTGAGAAGAATAATCGACTGTGATTGGTCAATTTCTTACTCTTACTTCTTACTCCGTGTATTGTAGACGGGCCTTTAGACTCCACGACCATCTACGACTTCTATGTAGAGGATCCTTTACAGTCGAACGACAAGGGAATGCTCGACTGCAGTTGGTTGGTTCTTATATTCCGACTCGGATTAAACCCTCGGTGTAAACTAGGCCTGTGATACACTTTTTTACATCATGAATGCACCCATTAATAAAAGAAAAATTCGTTATTTCTGCTATATTGACCACGTTTATCCGGTTATTCCAGAAACTGGGCCAATCAAAATCGAGAAGAAGTAAAAGTCACTCCTGCTGATTCTATTCAATTGTTTGATAAATAAAATTATTTAAAAAGCTTACGTAAATTTACGCATAAACTATCAGATCCAATTAGAGTCATGATTAATGTCTATACTTGGATTATTGTATCTCCCAGTTGTAATAATTGCTATATCATAAAAACTACCCTGAAACTAATATCAGATTTGGAAAAAAATTGAATGTGATTTGGACATTATTCACTAAGATTAATAAATTAATTGTGAATTGAAATATTAGAAAAGTGCATTTTAGAAGCAAAAAATAATTTTAATATATCTGTTCCGATATGGCAAATACTGGTCTATTAGTTCTAACAAATCCTGCAAGAATGAAGGGATTGTTGTTCGTAATTCAGAAACATGTTTTAAAGACATTGTACATTCAATATCTTCCAGGGAAGAATATTTTTGCAGGAAATTATAACTGTAGAACATTGCAACAAAGAGATCCTGAATATTCTAAGAAGATCATTGACATATACAAAAGTACTTCTACAATTTCTTCTTGTCTTGATATTCGTATTTTGCTCACCAACTTGAAATATCCCAATAGATCTATTATAAATACTAAAAAACCTGTAGAAGTAGTGATCTTTGATCAAAAATGCAGTAAAGAAGAGGCAGATACATTCATACAGGACCATTTAGCAAACAAGTCGCTGAATTACCACTTTGTTAACAACATATATGGTGCAAGTCTAAATTATTGTAAAAATGAAGAATATGATGTTCAGAAAATGAAAACTTACAAGAATGTAGTACTAGGTGGTACATTTGATCGATTGCACAATGGTCATAAGATTTTGTTAAGTGAGGCTGCATTGCATTGTACAGAAAAACTTACTGTTGGTGTGACAGATATTAATATGATTACTGGTAACAAATTCTCGTAATTCTTACTTAGCTTAAATTAATTTGTTCTATAATAATGTTTTTAAATAATTTGTGGATAGGAAAACTATGAGATGACTTAATCATTTAATATCATTATACAGTGGTATACTTAGAAATCAAATAAATATTTTTAGGCAAAGTGTTGTGGGAACTTATACAACCGTGTACGCAAAGAATAAAAAAAGTTGAAGATTTTTTGGAAGATGTAGACTCATCAATATCATATAATGTTGTTCCTATTAATGACATTTATGGACCTACTAAAGAAGATCCAACATTAGAGATGATAGTTGTAAGTGAAGAAACAAAACGTGGAGGTGATAAAATCAATGAATTGCGTTTGCAAAAAGATTTAAACAAATTGGACATTCATGTAATAGAATTAGTAGGTGATGAGGTCCATAAAGAACATGAAGAGGCTAAAATTAGCTCTAGTAATCACAGAATGCGATTACTTGGCACAAGGCTTAAAGATCCTGTAGGTTTTTTCTATTGAATATTTACAATACAACAAAAAATTATAAAATAATTTTTATATGAAATTTTCTATATATAATTCTATTTAAATTGCATTTTGTTATATAATTTAATAATCTATTTCTTCTATTATATATATAGAGTGAAAGTAAAATCTTAAGACCTAGAATCTTAAGACCTTACATCATTGGTTTAACGGGTGGCATTGCAAGTGGAAAATCTTCAGTTGCTGAAAAATTGCAACAGCTCGGCGCTGGTCTTGTAAATTGTGATAAATTAGCTCATAACTTGTATTTACCAGGAACAGATTGCTTTCATAAAATAATTGAATATTTTGGTTCTTCTATTCTCGACTCGGATGGATTTATAGATAGAAAGTTACTTGGTGATATTGTATTTAATAATAAGGTATTTGGCCTCATATTCCATAATATTTATTACGTATGTTATTTCATAAAAGTACTTTATGTATGTAGGAGCAATTAGAAAAGTTGAACAAATTAATTTGGCCTTTAATTCTGCAAGAAGCTAAAAAAGAAATAGAAAATCTTTCTTACAAGCGTCGTGATATTATTGTACTGGAAGCAGCAGTTTTAATTCAAGCTGAATGGCAAAATGAATGCAGCGAAATTTGGACTTGTATTATACCCCAAAATGAGGTTAGACTTTGTGTGTGTCTTACAGATAAATTATATTTTGTCTATGTATATGTATATGTATACATACTAATAAGAATCTATTTAGCTATTATATTATTTCAAATTTCTTATTTTATATTTAAATATATACAAAATATTTTTATAATTTATATAACCTAAATATTTTTATAAATCCATGTTAAATGTATTTGTAGGCTATAAAACGAGTTATGAATAGAAATGGATTATCTGAAGAAGCAGCAAAATTACGAATTAACATGCAACCAAGTACCATGGAGCAAGTTAAGGAAGCCAATGTTGTTATATGTACTTCGTGGAGTTATGAAAGAACCTTAGTGCAAGTAGAAAGAGCATGGAAAGAACTAGTACAAGATTTAAACAAATTGCAGGCTTTTTGATAAATAACATTTACTTATTCTCTGATATACAATTTATAATTAGGATATTGATGCGCATTGATGAGAGAAATATTGATAATTAAGTATCAGAGATAGATATTAATAACAAAAGAATACTATTTTTTTTATTACTTGTTACAAAAAAGTAAAAATATTATTTAGCAAATAATATATTGTCACTCATTATCAGTTTTTCTTCTTTATCTTCATGCAGCTTTATTATTAGGGCACTTAGAAACAATCGAAAATCAGCCTTTAATTTGTCACCACCATCATCCACATTGCATTTGACATGAGAGACACTAGAAAAACTAGATGCTTAAACAGATACAATAATTAAAAAATTAATTTATATACAGGATTTTTTTATTTTAAATTTGGAAAATAGAAAAATTAATTTAGAAATCGAAATTCTGTTAGAATTAGATTATTATTGAAATACTCACAAATAATTTTCGATACACTTGATGTAGTATTATCAGGATCAAAAAAGAATATTACACAACAATTTGGCCCTAATTTAGCTCCGCTAACAAAATAATCGTAATATTCTTTCAATTTTCTTGAAGAATCTTGCATTTTTGCATTGTATACCAGGATTACGCCGTCTACATCTTTACGTATAGCTGACCAGCAATTTTTAAACCTGTTAAAAATATTTTTACAATTTCTTATCTTTCTCTCAATTTTGCAAAAGCATGTATAATGTTATTTACTTGTGATCTCCACTGCAGTCCCACAGTTTAAGATCTCTCGAAATGCGTTCATTATTCATTTCAATATCGTTAATTTCAAATTCTAATATTCGAACACCTTGAGTTGGACGATAATCATACGGAATTTCCGTAGCCTCTGCCAGGAAATTCGCTATTGTGGTCTTTCCGCTCTAAATAAATATATATGTATGTGCACGAATTGAAAAGTTCTCTACCATTTTGCAATTTTCGCAATAGTTAACAGAATGTTAATTTCGCAATAGTTAACAAGATATTAATTACAAAAAATCGAATATTGATTTTCAATAATTTTTTATTCGAGTACTATAAACTTTACAGAAAAGTAACAAGTGATAAAAATTGTTTATTTTCTTCTCATAGAGTTCTTTATAATTGTTCATTTTCTTTCTTATAGAGAATTTTTTCAGAACTTTATCAACTTTTTAGTACTGCATTTTTTTTATTGGCAACTATTTTTACCAACATGAGAAAATACAGTATTAAAATATTCTGAAAAAATTCTCAGAACTCTACGAGAAAAAAATTAATAATTTTCATCACTTGTTATTATATTGTTCTGTAAAGTTTATAGCACTTGAATAAAAAATTATCGAAAACTAATATTCGATGATTTTTAGTAATATCTTATTAACTATTGTGAAAATTGCAAAATCGTAGAGAATTTCGACTCAGTTTAGTCCACTCTATCTATACAAGAGCGCTTTGTCAATAATGACGGGACACCTTGTATATACATATTTAAGATTTGCATAATTTTGGCAAAATCTGATAATATAACGTTTTCATATCTTTTTTTAAATATACGTACAAATATTCAATTGATGGATAATCTTACCTCAGTTGGTCCTATCATTACTAATTTTAATGTGTACATTATTTGACAATAGTAATTGCAAGTATATATTAACATTCCATTGCACCTGATGGATATGTACAATACAGAATGCATTATTGTTTGGCAATTGTTACTATAACAACCGTTGCCTAGGTATACAAATACAAAACATTATTAAGAAAGCAATGAAGACACATTACGTGATTTGAATTGAAATTATACAAAATGCATTAAATGGCAAAAATAATTTTAAAATTTATTTATATAAGTAAGAAAGTTACAAGTCCATATATATATATATATATATATATATATATATGCTTATTTAAAAAAATTAGCTATTTTGTCTGTATTCTTTAAAGCAACTAATGTTTCTTTACATCATGTATATATGTTCATAACAAATTATTGAAGATAAATACGAACTGTTTCTTAATTTACATTAGAGGAAAGTGGGCGAATTGTGCGCATTTAAGGGATATTTGTTTTCTTGGGATGATTTTCTAAGATCAAAGCGATATAAATATGGAAATAGAAACTATAAACATTCTTCTACCATTACGTATTCTTATCTTGAACAGATTTTCATTCAATAAGGTTGTATTTGGCAAAAAGGAAAAAACGGAAAAGCGAAAAAATTTCTCGCGCGTCGGGTAATTATGCGCAAAACAAAAGCCGTAAAAAATGAATGAATTGTGGAATGTTGACATAGAAATCAGAACATACATTCATTATATTGCAATATAAATATATATTAAACATATTTTAAATGTATATTGTATATATTAAGAAAAAATATAAAACTAATATAATAATAATGCACATAGACTTTGGCAAAATAAAATAGTAATGCCAAAAAGAAACGAAAAAACTAGTGCTAGTCATACAGTATATGAAAGATGGGTAATTGTGCGCATTTTAAAATGCTTGCGCACAGTTGCCCGCCGCGACCTGACTCGGTATGAAATACGATTACTTCAACAATTCCTAACCAAACTTAATAAATAACAGCTCAAAAAATGCACATAATAACGTATTTTAAGAACATATACAATTTTAAACAAACAAATTAAAAATACGGACTTACCACCTTATTTTCTGAATGCTAAAATAACAAGATGTAATTTCACTTTTTTGTATTTCTCTGGCTAGTGATGTATGTACGTCTATCTTTTGTAGTTATATCTTAAGAGGACGACTTCCTGCGTAAAAATTTCGCCACGGTGATGTCTTCATATATTGGAAAAGTACCAAACCAGGATGCGCACAATTACCCGCTACGCACAGTTCCCCCACTTTTCCTTATATGTAATTTATTTTGGTATTTATATCGTCTTGCAATATTCACTTCAACATAATTAACATAATTAAATATTCCAAAATGTGTAATTATACATAAATCATGTATAAAAAATGAATATATGCCATTTGTAAAGTTATGATACTTTATTGAATACATTAAATGTTTAATACATTCGTTACAATACTGTTTTCTTAACAGTATATTTAACACTATGTAATGCAGCCATGGATTATGTAACCATTATTATTGCAATAATTAACACATGATTATAATAAAAATTGTAATTTGATTACAGTTATTTGCTCATCAAATTGTGAAGTACACTTTGCTATTGTGATATAAATTACTTACAGTAAAATTTTTTTTTTAATTCTAAATGAAATTATGTAAAGATATGTTTACTAAAGAATACTTTAAATATGAGCTACAAATAATTCTAATATGTATTTTATTACCCATTGTACCAACACATACCATCATATTTGTATAACTGATATTAAATAATTTAATGCCTAACTTCTTATAATATTATTTTTTCCGTAAGCATTCCGAATATTATAAGTAATACATCAAATTAAAATTTTTTTAAATAATTATATTAATTTTATATATATATATATATAAAATTAATAAATAATATAGTATAAATAATTATACATTTAATTGTATATAATTCAGACCTGTCTAAAACTTAGCTTGCGAGCTTAACGCTTTTATATCGTCTCGAGTTAAATGGAAAGAAAATTAAAAAAACTAGATGCTATAGAGCTCTGTCCAATGATTATCTGGTGTAGCGTCTATCTTTTTTTAATTTCTATCTGTCTCGCTCAACGGAAATGATGAAAAGGGAGAAGCATTGAGCTCTCATGAGCCAAGTTTTGGACAGGTCTAAAGTGTGTATTATATAATTGTATATTTAATTGTTTATGAAAAATATATATTCAACAAAAAAATTTCGCATTTAAATGTTGGGCTAGTTTTCTCGATAACAATGGCAGCTATAACTCGACGCATAGGACCTTTCTCGTAAGTGTTGTCAAGAGAAATCAAGATAGTTCTGTGGTATTTTGCCAATGTTACAATTTACAAGATACTGGCTCTTTTTGTCTAGATTCGTGCATAATTATTAAAGATTGATTTAATCATTTTTAGGTATAAATATTTAATTTTTTGTACATATAAATCATTTGTTATATAGTATTTTTCTGAACACTAAATTGTAAGTATACAGAAAAAATAATATCGCAAGAAATTAGGTGTGAATTTAATTAAATCTTTTTTAATCATGTGGTTTATATGTATATTTATACTTTGATAGATGACAAAACCATGTAATTTTCATTATATTTATTATATTTAGAAAGGTAAATTTTGCAAAGTATTACACCAAAAAATTTAAGATTGTCAGCATGGGTAAATAATACAAGTAGCAGTGTCATCAAATCACTAAACAATTATTGATATTTTATGATAAAGATCAAATAAAAAAATCTGTGTATAACATTACATTTTGAAAAGTATATTGAAATGTAAGATATTTATTTTAACCAATTGCCATTAAATCCTGCTTACTAACATCTTCCGGATAAGTTAAGTTATATAATGCCAGTAATGCTGCTTTAGCTGCTGCTTTCTTTGCATCCTTTTTGTTTTTAGCTGAAATAAATATAAAAATTATTATTTATGTATTAATGATAGCAAAAATAGTTCATAATAATTCGCAGAATATATACATACCTGTTCCTGAATATTCGATTCCACTAATTTCAACAGCCAGAGTAAACATCGTATTCGGTGGGTTACCAACACGGCTGAGCTCTGCATATGTTAGTCCAGGTCTCATTTGATTCAGTAACATAACTGGATGTATATTAGTAGGATTGGGTGGAAGTTCCTTTTGAGTAGAAGTTTTAGGATTAGGACTTTCTTTCTTAACTCCTTTTGCATTTGGTAAACCAGGTCGTGGGACTGGAACTGATGTTCCTTGATTATGCCATTCAAGAAAGAGTTTATAAAGAGCAAAACTGGCCAATGAACTCCATGGAATCTCATCTTCAGAATTTGTATCCATAGTGATGCTATCATCATTATTTTCTTCTTTTATTTCATCCATAGATGTATTAGTAGTTTGTCCATCTGATTCAGCATCTAGACGTGCTTTCATAGATGCTGCTGTCATTTTTTCAAGTAATAAAGCTTTTAATGCATTTTCAGCTGCATTTTGGCGAGCAAGTGGTTTAGATAATCCTTGACCAACGTAAGTTTTACCATCAAGCTATAAATAAATGTTATTAAAGCATTTTAAAGATGAGATTTACATCGTATTACATATTAAGCATCATATTATATGTTAAGTATCTCTCTTTTGTAAGAATCAGAAGAAAATGTAAATAATTAAAGTAACAAAATAATTACCTCAGCATGAACAAGATAAAGCGAATTCGGCATGGGTCCTTGTGTTTCAGGGAATGTAAATTGGACTCCAGCTTTCATTTCGTTTAATACCATAATTGCGTTTTTAGGTTGTAGAGTTTTCCTTAGACGTTGATTCATACGAAGACGTTTTAATTTTTTATTTACTTTAACTATAAAAATTGTTACATTAGTAATATATGTACATATAATATAATATGAATAATTAAAATTTAATTTACGTATCAGTAAACAACTTCACATTGATTACAGGAGTCTACACTCAAGTATAATTGAGTTTAGATCATTCAATGCTCCCGAATCTTCAAATTTGCGCAGTGAAATGTCATCACTAATATTTAATCTCATAGGATAGAGTAGGGCTTTCCCATCAATTTCGACTTTAAAGTAATTCGAAAATCTACGATAGCAAATAATATCTCTTTGTTGTGACGTGCTTATGGCCCTGCGCACAATAGGAGGAATAAGGAGGAATTAGGAATAAAGAATACACGATTTTAACCTATCAGAAATCGGATACATCAGAATACACAGTAGTTTTTGATATAAATTGAAATCATTTATCCTTTATTCTTAATTCCTTATTCCTTTTATTGTGCGCTGGGCCTATAATTACATTACACAATCATGATTGTTCCTTGAGAGCACAAGCACAACCTTTAAATAATACATATGCTGTCCAGAAACATAAACGCGAGAAAAAACCCTGCTCTACCTTATTATGAATGCTGCAATTCTCATTCTTTTAATCACAAATTCCTTGATTTATTTATTCTAAAAGAGCTGGTTCTACATTATCCAGGGCTGGGCACATTTCAAATACTTGTATTTGAAATACAGTATTTGAAATACAAATACTATTTTAAATACTGTATTTCAAATACAATACAAAATGTATTTTATATTTTGTATTTCAAGAAGGTTATTCAATGTATTTTGTATTTCAAATATAATTTCAATGTATTTTGTATTTGAAATACAAAAAAAATCCTTGATAATGATCTTTGACAACAATAATAGTAACTTAAATTTTTTTTTCATATAATGGCGATACTGATTATTTTCGTTAACTTTCAAGCAGTGTCAAGTCATCAGTGTTATCAAATCTTATAATCTCGTACAAAAAAATAAGTTTCTCGTGAGGTTCTCGTGCGGTTGGTAGCATAGAACAATAGAACTTTTAAAGAGTACAAGAGAGTGAAGCTCCAGACACAATGCGAGGAAATAGCCATAGCGAAGAATAATATGATTTCAACCTATCAGAAATTGTGTATTCCGGTGTATCGCAAACTGTTTGTGGCAAGTGTGAAGTGACATTGTTGTTTTTTGTTCAATTATTATGTTATGTTCTCAATGTTTCCTGCCAACTTTTGTCTCGAAGGATTATACTATATTAGAATTATTTTACTGTAATGTTTAATTATATTTACTTATTATTCTGTTTAACAATCAGTATCGTATAATTTTTCTTCACAGTTTCAATACTATCACAATATTTTTATAGCGATGAATTCGTATGATTTCATTATTTATATTATCATCTATCAAACAATTTTATTAATTTTTTATGATAAGGCACATAATGTTGCGGGATATTTATGAGAAATAACTGAATAAATCAGTTACTTTGTTCCAGTCTTATACTTTGTGTATTTACAATAAAAAATTTGGAAATATTTTGTATTTTAAAATAATATTTTGTATTTAAAATACAAATTTAAAAAGTATTTTGCATTTTGTATTTCAAATACTAAGATTGTCAGTATTTTGTATCTTGTATTTAAAATACTAAGATTGCCAGTATTTTGTATTTCAAATACTTTAATGATGTATTTTGCCTAGCCCTGTATCATGTCGCAAGCGTATCACAAGCGTTGCGGTCCAGAGTCGAGCTAGCTTGACGTTGATTGGATCGCTTGCACAATGCGACTAATGTAGAGAACCAGCATTATAGTTACGCTTCATAAAATTTTTTACAATGTTACATAACTTTACAATTAAACATTTATTTATAATACTGTATCACAAAAAGTTATCAAAATCTATTAAAACTTTATGTGCGTTAATTACTTGCATTAGAACATTATAAGAGGATTATACATCTTTGCTATATATTTTTATATTATTGTTCTAAATATTCAAATTCTAAAGAGATTACAGAGATGTACAAAATAGTGCATTTCTGTTTTATTTGTAAGTACTTACATCCAGGTATCTTCCTTCGCCATCTTGGTTGAGCATCTTGCATGTCAACATCCATGTTCTCAGGCTTGTCATCCGCCTCGGAATTATTATTAGATGCGTTCGGAGCAATCAAAGGCTGAGGAGCAGCAGTTTGTCCAACAGTGGATTGTGCACCTACTGTAGTATGTTTTAAAATCGGTTTCAATCGCTGCGGCAATGGAAGCGGATTCGGCGCTTGTTGTTGTGGTTGTTGTTGTTGTTGTTGCGATTGCTGTTGCATAACTATCTGCTGCGGTGGTACTTGTTGCTGCTGCTGCTGTAGTTTCTGTTGTTGTTGTTGCTGCTGCTGCTGCTGCTGTTGCTGCATTTGTAATTTTTGTTGCTGTCCTTGTTGCTGCTGTAATTGTGGTGGAGGCTTTTGAAGTTGTTTTAGTTGTTGTGTAGGTGCTATAGTTGGTACAGGCCGTGTTGATGCAGCTGCTGCCATTTGCGGTGGTTGTTGTTGCTGTTGCTGTTGCTGCTGTGATTTGAATCCTTGTGAGTTTTGTACGCTGTCTTGTTTATAATTGCTTTGTTGAATGGACGTAGATTGCGATGATTGGTAACTTCCTTGTGTATTATACTGTAAAACATAGGGTGGGTCGCCGCTACACAAGGAACCTCTACGGTTGTGCTACCCCACCAAGGTCTAGTATCGTATGTTAAAATAATTAAATGCTACCCTTATAGCTCATACCAACCATTACCTTTACTCTCTGTGGCCAACGTCTCTTTACTCATGACTGAGCTAAGTTCGTGGAATTACAGATACGCTGTTAATAAACAGCATTTTTTTATATAGTAGATATTTATAGAAAAGAAAAAAGGAAATTATGCTTTCCATTGTTAATTTAGAATACATGTTAAAAAGTAAAAAGAGATCAACAAAATATTATTATATTATGAAATTATGTTATGGATCTTAATGTAAATATTGTAAATTAAAAGATCCATGTGATCTCTTATTCAATTTAAATAAAATGTCTAGGAATCAAACATTTAATGCAGCAAGTAAAATGTTTATAATAATACAGCATTTTTATGAGAATGAAATTTGCTTAGGCACGAGTTCAGCACGAACTACCAAGAAAACGGCCTACGGTAGGGTATGCTATGTGGGTAACCGACGACCTAGTCTTTGGTCGAATGCACCTCCTCGGTATTGTTGTATAGCTACTAGTACCTGCGTTGCAGGGAAAGGGACAGTAGGGACCACTAATTAGTACATGCAATTGGAAATCTTATCGACAGCATATGGAATTTGAATTATGTATAAAAACAAGCATGTTATTGTACTTTTCAATCTCACTCGCAACCAATATTTTAAATCAATACTCAAAAATGCTTGTTATTTGTTATAATATACTAAATTCAAATATATAAACTATTTGGCATAACATATTTAATTCTTTTTATTTTTTTTTAATAAATTAAAATTTATATTAAATATAAATATTTATTTTTACGTAGAGATAGATTTATAGTAATAATATTGTAAAATAAAAATTAATTTTTTTAAACTATTTATATTGAAGAACAATAATGAATATGATGCTAATCAAATTTTCAAACAAAAAAGTCAATTTTATAAACAATAAATAAATACCTTATCACATGATAGATATATTAAATAGATAAATGATAAATATTATTTGAATGATTAAGTTATAATAAAATTTTAAATTAATATTTGTTCTTCACATTTGTATAAAATTGCAATCCGGAATATTTTTTGTTTCTACAGACTAAGAAGTATATTTGATCTCGTCGTTGTATGTGCCTTAACGCCGAGACACTACAGTGTCTCCTGATACAATCAATTATACGCATATATCAATTATACGCAATATCAATTATTATATCAATAAAATATCTAAATTCCAACCGATGAATAATTTGGGCTTTTGTAAGAGCTTATAAGAATTATTAAATCAACTTTTATTTATAAAAAAATTATAATAAGAACACTATTCTCAAATAAAAGGACCCCGCACGTTTCATATGGAAAAATGATTCCGGTCAAATTGCTCCGTTTTGAGATACGTTGTACTTCTTATGATTCTGAACAAATGTCTCCATTGTTACATTCACATAAAATCAACAGATAAAAAGATGTAGCGCTTTAAAGTTACAGAATTTGAATGTCGCCATACTTCCTTAATATAACTTGATGCTTTCTTTTATGTGTAATAGGTTTATAACGTTTGTTACTAACGTGAGCCCCTCACCTCTCATATCGGGGTGCTTGTTTAACGTAAATCCTCTCGATAACACGGAATTCTATTACGATTGTTCACTTTTAATTATGTATTAATATAATAATTATATATAATCGATCATTTCGAAAACAAAGTATAATTCGCGCAAAATTTATGTTTTATCAGTTACCAAATCATCCGCGGTGATCGCTTATTTTGTACTGTGAGTTGCGATTTACTTACAAGAAAATACGCGATTTACTAAAATGTAAACAAAAACGCGCAAGCAGTTTTCCGCATGCGACACGGGATCACGCACGAACGTCTGGACCCTACTTATGTCATGCAAGTAACCAGTCACGTTCACATCATAGATTCTGAATAACACTAAAATAGAGTTTTAAGAGTAATATATTATATATGTATACACATTGATGTGTGTATGCGCGCGAAATTACATTCAAGAATACATGCGTATGTATACCTGTTACATATAAAAGAAAGCATCGAGTTATCTTAAGAAGATATAACGGCACTCAAATTCTATGACTTCAAAGCGCGATATCTTTTTATCTGTTGATTTTATGTGAATGTGGCAATGGAGACGTTTGTTCAGAATCATAAGAAGTACAATATATCTCAAAATGGAGCAACTTGACCGAGGTCAAATTGCTCCAGTTTTTCCATATGAAACGTGCGGGATCCTTTGTACAAAAAATTGAGTAATTTAACTCTTAAGTATAGATTATCTGATTTTGTGAGAAGAGCATTATTAATCATATTTTAATATGCTCTTGAATATAATCATTTTTTACATAAGAAAAATGTGAGAGCAATTCATCGATTTGTTCAAACTTTAATGTATTATGTATGTTATAAATGTGGGTCCAGGTTATCGAGCCGAGCTTAGAGATAAACCTATAGAGAAGAGCTTTGAGCCTCGTGAGCATCTGAACATTTCTGCGATCTATTTTTAATTGTATTTTATATAATTAAATATATACGCATCATATATATATATACAATGAATATCATTAAATTCATCCATTATCCAGTTCATGCTGTGACTGACTAGGCATTTGTTTTAGGCTCGTGGTTCAACTAGACGGTATGGATGTATGCACATATGTAAGTATGCATCATGGATATATGCTCGGTTCACAAGAAAGTTTGGCTCGATAATCTGGACACATCTTAATATGTTCTATATATTACTATATA
The DNA here is from genome assembly GCF_001594075.2 of Trachymyrmex cornetzi. Taxonomy (NCBI): domain Eukaryota; kingdom Metazoa; phylum Arthropoda; class Insecta; order Hymenoptera; family Formicidae; genus Trachymyrmex; species Trachymyrmex cornetzi. The sequence continues at coordinate 850,293 of NW_017298213.1, read as the reverse complement.
CATTATCATATATACACAATGATAAAATAAATACACCGATATTGAGGGGAAATTTGAATCTATTGAGATTATAAGACGAAAATATTTTATGAAACATAAAGTGTTCATATTTCCTGCATTAGTAGATATATTTATACCTATAAGGATTAATTATATATAATTATATATAATAATATTTTTAAAGCTTTCTTTCCATATCTTTTCGAAAGTTTCCAAAGCATCCAAGATTTTATTCCAATATGCAATGAGAAATAATTTTATAAAAGTGTGGTAGTGTTTATGTCCCTATTTTTTTGAAAAACGGCTGTGTTTACAATAGTAAAATAATTTTAAATCAGAATTATCGCATTTGACTTGCATTAACTCTTAGTTCACACAATGATTTCCTGATCTTTTACTACACACAATGGGTTGTTTCCCAAATTAATTTTCATTATTTTAACAAATATAAAAAAAATTTATGTTCACTTCTACTAATATAGATTAACTTTAATTAACTAATTTTTTATCTTTTTCTAGTCTAAGAATTAAAGAGGATATTAAAGTTAATCTACATTGGTGGAACTAGACATTGGTAATTCTTAATATACTTCAACATGTTTAGAAATCATTTGTAAGGTTGTATTTAAAAATATTGTATACAAATGTTATAAATAATTACTTGATGCTTCTAGCTTTTCAAAGAAATATGTAGGACGCAAATGTATGAATCCAATGAAGTGTACTAAGAGCTAACTTGCTCATCTTTACTTATCTACAGGTTTGTTCATGTCATATGCTCAAACTTATTCTAATGAGCACATGTGAATACGTAGGAGCTATATTAAGAGCATGTTGCACATATGACACGAACAAATCTTATATTGCTATGGATCCACTTAATGCTGTAAATGCTTTGTAGATCAATCAGAAGAAAGAATTTTACGAATTGACAAAGAATGCTTCAAAGCATTTGCAACATAAAGTGGATTGCATCCTATAATTATATGTGAATATCGTCATGAATATTATGATAAGATAAGAATAAAGATAGAAAAAGAAAACTTACAGGCATTGTATACGATCCTTGGCCTCCTTGGTTTCCTTGGCCTCCCTGGCCTTGGGGATTATTCGCGTTTCGTCCTGTAATACCAAATTACTTATTAATACCAAATTACTTATAAAAGTATAATAATTCAAATCACAAGTACTTTATTCAATAAATTCTCAATAAAAAAAATTTTTCATGCCCGGATATTCGTATTAACCAAGCGCACTTAAAAATGGCACAGCCCTTCACGATCATCAAGCATATTCGGTGAATCATGACGTCGCGCCATGTTCTCAACGAGCGCCAACAAGAAAGCTCACGAAAGACCGCCATCTTCGTACTAACCGGCGACGTATGCGGTATTGATTTTTTTCCCTTTGCAAGGAATCACTTTCGCTTATTGCGTTTCGTCGACATGATGCGACAAAATGCGACATGCGATGATCTATAGGCCGAAAATTTCATTTTATTGGAAAAATCATACCGTTACCGTAGTTCTGGCTTTGTCTGCTTCGTGTGTACATGTTGGAAGCGATAAACGCTATCCAGATCGATCAGGATCACCCTCGATTAAAACTTCGTTCAGTTGCGATGTGGAAAAACAAAATCGGTGTAATGAAAACGAGTTGAGTCAACACGTTTATCTCGTGCAGCCGTCTAACGACTTTGTTCTTATGAGTATGATATTCCGATAGATATCACTCCATACTAGTCAACGTCGCACTGCCGTAATGCCGTACTTCGCTTTTGCTACCGTGTCATGCAGGAAGGGGAAATGACGTTGGTCTTTTGGAATATCGGAAGTAAAGGAGCCTTTTCATGTTGACGCTCGACGTACATTTTTGGGAGTGTTTAGGGCTGCCGCAGACAAAATTTCTGTAATAGTAAGGGCTCTCACACATGAAATGCATAACAAAGCATAAGCATAACATAAGGCCGCTGAACCAATGAGCATCATATGTAAATCAATATGGCGACATTATGCTAGATGCTCATTGGTCCAGCAGTCTTATGTTATGCTTATGCTCTGTTATGCATTTCATGTGTGAAGCCCTTTAGTCCGGATCTACAATAGGTGTTTTATGCCTTATGCCGTAAGAAACTGACCAATTACAGTCGAATCCGAGAAGAATAAGTGACTGTGATTCGCCCATTTCTTATGGCTTAAGGCTTAAAACCCTATTGTAAATCCGGGGTAACAGTAACCATAAGCCGTACCGTAAGTATCAGCCAATCAGAATTAAGAGTTCAAAAGAATTCACGACTGTGATTGGCTAATTCTTATGGTACGTCTTGAGGTTACTGTTACCCCGGATCTACAATAGGGTTTTAAGCCTTAAGCCATAAGAAATGGGCGAATCACAGTTGCTTATTCTTCTCGGATTCGACTGTAATTGGTCAGTTTCTTATTTTGGATTCACACTGCATCCGATTTACGTCGTACGACGCTCTGCAATCAATCAGAAAACAGGATTCCGATGGATTTTGCTTCGTATAATCGGAATTCTATTTTCTGATTGGTTGCAGAACATCGTACGACGCAAATCGTATGCAGTGTGACTCCAGCATTACGGCATAAGGCATAAAACACCTATTGTAGATCCGGACTTACGGAAGGTGTGTGCGGCAGCCCTTAAGCCGTAATCACACTAGCGATTGGCGATTGTAATTGACGATTGAGGATTACTTTTCAACCAATCGGAACAAAGAAATCGATGACTTTCAGGCTCTGATTGGTTGAAAAGTAATCCTCAATCGTCAATCACAATCGCCAATCGCTAGTGTAATTACGACTTTAGGCGTTGTCTACAATACACGAAGTAAGAAGTAAGAGTAAGAAATTGACCAATCACAGTCGAGTATTCTTCTCACATTCGACTATATATATTCCTCTTACAGGAAAATTTTATTTGAAATATATAGTATACGTAATGTATTTCCGTTTTGTAATGTAGCTTTATGTATATAAAACAATGAAAATTTTTATTTAAACTAATTTTTGGTAAGTAGTGTAACATATTACATCAATTTTAATTGCCTGGATACAGTATCCAAACGAAAAAGAATCCGAAATTAATGATTACAATGGCATACAGGAGGTAGAAAACAATATACAATGTGGAATAACATTTTATTAGGTACTAAACTTAGTCTCCGCGCGGCTCACATTTAGACCCAGTTCCACAACTCACGGTTAACTCTTAACCCCTTGAATGTCAGTGACGCACATATGCGCAGAAAAAAGTCGTGCCATTTTCGTCTCATGACGTATATGTGCGCATTTGAAAAAAAAACATGTTTATACTTCATCGATTCGACTGTAATTTGTAAAATCATGGTTTTTGAGGTCGCTGAATCCAAATTTGAAATCGGATTTTCAAAATTCAAAATGGCGGATCCAATATGGCGGACGCAAGTTCGAAAAATGGTTTGATTTCTACAAAAATTTGTATCTCCAATTTGTAAACCATGAATGGTTTACTGAATTTTTATTCGTCATAATGTATCCGAATTTCAGATACCTAGAGTCAGGACTCAAATTCTAAATTCGCGATCACGAACATCTAAAGATACAAATTTTTGTAGAAATCAAACCATTTTTCGAATTTGCGTCCGCCATATTGGATCCGTCATTTTGAATTTTGAAAATC
>NW_017298213.1:842585-846582 GCF_001594075.2 Trachymyrmex cornetzi | reverse complement strand
ACAATAGAGGAACAGGAATTAGATATTAAGATTTCAACCTATCAGAAACTGATTACATCGGAATACGCGGTTTCTGATAGGTTGAAATCTTAATATCTAATTCTTGTTCCTCTATTGTGCGCAGGCCCTTACTTCTTACTCCGTGTATTGTAGACGGGTCTTGAGGCGTCGTCTACAATATACGGAGTAAGAAGTAAGAGTAAGAAATTGACCAATCACAGTCGAGTATTCTTCTCACATTCGACTGTTAGCGTTTTCGGCCCGATCGGGTTTACACCAACCTTGGATTAATCTTTCCTATTGGTTGCCGTCACCCGCTCTACCAATAGGAGAGCACAAAATGCCATTAATCCAACCCAAGTTGGTGCAAACCTGGCCGGGCCGAAAACGCTATGTGATTGGTCAATTTCTTATTCTTACTTTTTACTCCGTGTATTGTAGACGACACCTTAGGGCTGCCGCTGGCGAAGGTAGGATAAATCCACACAACTTGCATATCTCCATAAACATATGCGTAAACGAAATTATTCAATTGCATTTCTGTTTTAAAATCGCATGTAAAATGTGATTGGATTATTTTCTTTATGTATATGTTTATGCTGGATTTATGCTGGATTCACACTGCATCCGATTTTCGTCGTACGACGCTATGCAAACAATCAGAAAACAGGATTCCGATGATACGAAGCAAAATCCATCGGAATCCTGTTTTCTGATTGATTGCAGAGCTTCGTACGACGCAAATCGGATGCAGTGTGAATCCAGAATTATGAGGGCTATGCAAGTTGTGTGGATATACCCTTAGGGCCATTCCACACAACTTGCATAGTCGCATAAACATATGCATAAAGAAAATCATCCAATCGTAAGGCCGCAGCACACACTCTTGCATAACACATAATGCATAGTGTATAAAGGAATCAACCAATCAAAATTCTTCTTTTCCATGGAATGGGAGGAAAGGAAAGATTCTGATTAGTTGATTCGCTTATGCACTATGCATTATGCGTTATGCAAGAGTGTGTGCTGCGGCCTGTAGTTTAAGCGGGGAGCACAGACTCTTGGATAACGCATAACACATGAGGCATAAGAAATTGAACCAACCAGAGTTCTCTATTACATGGAAGGGAAAGAAACGGAGAACTTCAATTGGTACATATTCTTATGCATTACGTGTTATGCGTTATGCAAGAGTCTGTGCTCCCCGCTTTACATTTGTCTTTATGACAAAAATGTGATTAGATAATTTGCTTTATGCATATGGTTATGCAGTTCTGCAAGTTTGTGTGGAATGACCCTTACTCCCGCTGGGGTGATCCCGATTGATCACGGCTCGATTGGACATCACCAATCACAGCGACCGGTGCTTAGGAGCTTTGTAGTCTCAAGCGCTGTGAGTGGCTCGTGTCCAATTGAGCCGTGTCCAACTGGGTGCCAACCCTCCCGCTATGCCATGAATAAAGGGAGCACATAGAAAAACGTAAGGCCGTAAAGCGTAATCAGTAAGGAAATCGTAACATTGGATTCGCTACTGGTCTTACGGTCTCTATTGTGATTGGCCAATTCACTTACTGCTTGCGTGTTACGGCCTTACCTTCTTATATGTGTCATGGGCTTAAGTCCGGATCTACAATAGGGTTTTAAGCCTTAAACCATAAAAAATGGGCGAATCACAGTCGCTTATTCTCCTCAGATTCGACTGTAATTGGTCAATTTCTTACGGCTTAAGGCTTAAAACACTTATTGTAGATCCGGGGTAAAGGAGCAAACAATATCAAAAATTGACCAATCAAAAAATGCTTCGAAATATTTGGCCAATCATGTGAGCCACAGCGAGAGGCAGCGTTGCTTCGCTCATAGTTGGACAGTGGCTGCGTTCAGCAGATTCAGCAGTTTTGCAACCGTTTTATGATTCGTCGCGCCGATTGGATTATATTTTAGATTTAAAAGAATAGTTCTATCTCAGCGAAAAATCACAAAACGGTTGCAAAACTGTTGAGTCTGCTGAACGCAGCCAGTGTTGAACTTTGAGCGAAGCTTCGCTAGCAACGCATTTTCGCACTAATCGACGGAGTGAGGGGTCTTCGCCAGCGAAACTTCGCTGCATGAAATTATACCTTAATAGTATGCGTAAGGTATGAACTGAAGCCGATGAGCCAATTAGAATACTGCTTTAGATTACGTAATCTAACGGAAATGGGAATAACAGTAAACTTATCCATAACCTCGCAATAAAGTGAATTTCAACCGGTTGAAACTCGCCTTATGGATAAGTTTACTGCTATTTTCGCTAGAAGACGTACATCTAAAGCAGTATTCTGATTGGTTCATCGGCTTAAATTTACTGTTACAGAAATTTTGTTTGCGGCAGCCCTTATATTGGCCATAACCCATAGACATATAAGATAGACCCAGCATCCGTATACTTTTCTATAGTATATGCTGGGTTTGGCAGAACGGTGCGAGAGGCAAAATATCGGGGCAACTTGTCCTTCTCTGCGCGCGCATCTTGACAATCTTAACAAAATCAAAATGGCTGCCTACGTTAGAATTGTCTGTATTCTTTGCACCTATTATTAATAACTGTTAGTATTGTTTCTTTTGTAAAAAAATTGAATATGGAGACGTGCAACGCATGTGGGTATCAAAAGAAATTTGAAACAGGAAAAAATATTCTTTCAGACGTAAATAAAACATTTTAACCTCTACTTATGTATATGCATACAATACGTACGATATATGCTTTATTTAAGCGTAACAGAATATTTTTTCCTTGCCCATCAGAATACTGGGTGACGCAAAGTAACACAATGAGCAAAGAATCCAGACGATCCTAACGTAGTCAGCCATTTTGATTTTGTCAAGAATGTCAAGATGCACGCGCAGAGAAGGACAGGTTGCCCCGATATCTTGCCTCTCGCACCGTTCTGCCAAACCCCAACATGTACTATAGATGCTGGGTCTATCTTATATGTCTATGCCATAACCGTATGCCGTAATCTGTAAAAATTGACCAATCACCTTCAAGTATTCCCATCTTACAATCGAATGAGAAGGGAACCAGAGTATCGATCATGAAACTTTATCCCTAGGATGAAAAGTGAAAAGTGAAAATTTTAATCATTGAAGTTAATGGAGAAATTGTTCACTTTTCACTTTTCATCCTAGGAAAAAGTTTCATGATTGATACTCTGACTGTGATTAGTCAATTTTTACAGATTACGGCATACGACATACGGTTACGGCCAATATAAACGCTCCCTTTAACGGCAAAAGAGGTCACGTGATCAAAATTGATGCTTGATAATCCATTTTTATGACGTGATCTGTTTTAACGCTAAAAATGACCGTCGAGAGTCAGCATGAAAAAGCACCTTAATGACTACTGCACCCTGGATATCAATTATGGCTGTGTTCCAAAATTCACTGACTGAATGTGCCGAAAATCTACAGTTTACGTTACGTATACTGTATATTTTCAGCACTGGCAGTAAATTTTGGAACATAGCCTATAATATGCGTCTTTTTCTTTAAGCCTTATGTCCACGATGCTAAAAATCGGTCCGAGAACTCGGATGAAGAAAGAATTGACCAATCGCAATGGTCATGTGATCAAATTGTTCAAATGTGATTTGTTAATTTTTTCTCTGTCCAAGATCTCGGACCGATTTCTAGCATCGTGCGGACATAAGGCTTTAGAGCGAAAATGTGAAAAGTGAAATTTTTTTGTATATATGTGTATATGTACAATGCATACATACAAAAAATTGTCACTTTTCACATTTTCGCTCGGGTGGCACCCAGTTGGACACGGCTCAATTGAACACGAGCCACTCACAGCGCTTGAGACTACAAAGTTCCTAAGCACCGATCGCTGTGATTGGTGTCCAATCGAGCCGTGGTCAATCGGGATCACCCCTTTTCGCTCTACAGAAAAAGGCTGCTTTCCTTTTAGGAGACACAGTCGACACACTTGACACAAATCGACACACGTCGC
>NW_017298213.1:832033-842363 GCF_001594075.2 Trachymyrmex cornetzi | reverse complement strand
TTTGAAAAGTTTGTAACTTGTAAGATGTTAAATCTTTTTTTGGAATACCTCCACCAATTGATGCAAAGTATGTACCTTTACTCGAAAATATACACATCATTCCTTGCAATAATCTGATCTCGTATGTCCGTTAAGGTCAAAATTCAAATCTTTTAAGGTTAGGTATTAAAAGTTCGTACACACGATACACACACTGCACATATCGCGTTCCATTTAAGCGTGGCAAACTGTGTTTAAGTGTGTTATACTGTGTCGGTTTGTGTCTCCTAAAAGGAAAGCAGCCAAAGTTACATGATCGATACCCAGGGCCCCTATTTTTGAAAAGTATTGCATACGAAAAACTAGAGAAATACTATAGTATATATTGCATATACTATAGCATTTCCCTAGTTTTTATATGCGATACTTTTCAAGAATAGGAGCCGTGGGTATCAATCATAAAACGTTATCCATAGGATGAAAAGTGAAAAGCATTGACATCTAGAATGGATCGCTGATGGCAATGGTGGGGGTAGAAAGACGATTAGAGTGAGAGGCAGGAATAATAAGATGGTTCTTTCTCTGTTTACTGAAGCCTGATTGGTTGTTGTTAATCCAACAGTAGTTAGAAACAACAGTAAACAGAGAAAGAACGATCTTATTATTCCTGCCTCTCACTCTAATCGTCTTTCTACCCCATTGCCATCAGCGGTCCATTCTAGATGTCGATGGTGAAAAGTGAAAATTTTAACCACTAGATATCAATCGTGAAACTTTATCCCTAGAATGGAAAGTGAAAAATGAAAATTTTAACTATTGAAATTAATAGAGAAATTTTTCACTTTTCATTTTTCATCCTAGGAAAAAAGTTTCATGATTGATACCCTGAAGTTAATGGAGAAATTTTTCATTTTTTACTTTTCATCCTAGGAAAAAAATTTTTGGATGCAATGAGCGATAACCAATGAAATCTCTACTTTTTCTCATGTGACGATGCAAAGTAAAGCTTTCATTGAATATCGCTCGTCGCTCATCGCCAATCGCGTCCAGCGTGAACTAGGCATAAGGCTGGAGTCCTATAAGCGGAAATTTACAGCGAAACGAAATATGCGTCTTATAGCATTTTCGATTGGGGTGCACTGGCTACACTCAATGTCAAGAGCGTGTTCGATTGGCAGTGCCAATGCGCACTTGGCTAGTCTCACGTGTTCATTTGATCGCACGACACTCTCGTAGTGCACACTCAGTGCGCACTAAGTGGCATGAGATATTTTGACGGTGCCAGTTCAGTGCACGTTTTATCACAATTAAGGATATACATAGGGACAAGCAAATCTGCGCAGTTGAATTGAAAACGGGGTCTTGTCCCTACTCTTAATATCTTTTACTGTGGTTTTGTAATATTTTGTTGAACATTGCTTCAAAGTGAACAAAAATGAGTTTCAGCTTTAGCACTGACAATCTTGGCGTATTCTTTTGAACTTGCACTATTCAGTGCAACCCATGGAACTCGTCCAGTGTTGGTGTGAACTGAGTGCGCACTGGTGCGCACTAACTTTTGCCCAATCGAAAACGCTATTACTAAAGAACATTAAACGTAAGTGCGCATGAACATCTGAAAGCTTCTGATTCGCTCAAATATCGCACCAAATCAAAATGGCTGATCAATTGCGGCGACAATTTTCTATGCTTCACAGCGGAGATGCCCATTCCAGTGTTATGGCGTGTGTACACGATGCTAGAAATCGGTCCGAGAAGAAAGAATTGACCAATCGCAATGATCATGTGATCAAATTGTTCATGACAATTTGATCACATGACCATTGCGATTGGTCAATTCTTTCTTCTCGGATCGATTTCTAGCATCGTGGACATTGGGCTTTAGGAGCATATTGAAGCATGTTGGAGCATGTGATAAGGCCCTGCGCGCAATAGGAGGAATAAGGAATTAGGAATAAAAATTAAACGATTTTAACCTATCAGAAATCGAATACATTGGAATATACGGTTTTTGATAGGTTGAAATCGTTTATTCTTTATTCCTAATTCCTTATGGCTCCTGCACATTGGACGCGGAAACGTCTGCTATGCGGCAAAATGTGATGCGGTAGCCAATAAGCTTACAGCTCGTAATGTGTTCATTGGTTACCGCATCTCATTTTGCCGCGCGGCAAGCGTTTCCGCGTCCAGTGTGTAGAAGCCATTATTACTTCTATTGTGCGCAGGGCCTAATGCTTCAAACTAATTCATGGTAAAGAAACAAACAAAAAGAAAAAGAAAATGAAGAGAACTATTTTAAAGAAACCGGTGCATATAGAATACAACGAAGTCATATTAAAACGAATCTTCTTATTTTGATTGGCAACTCACTGATCTCACAAAAGCTGTGTTCCATCAAAATACATTTTCACGAGTCACTCTAAGGGTGCCGTCACATGCGGCGTAACTTGCGTAAACGTAACTTGCACCGACCAATCATATCATTTCACTTAAACATCAGTTTCTGTCTAGTCACTTTATGCTTTTTACGCTATTTTATTGTTACGCCGAAACATGGTAGAGCCACCATGCGTCGAATCTAATTTCTGGCTCATTTTAGCTTATTCTATCTGAAAAAATGCACAAGGGTTTCGATTTTGCAACAGTACAATTATAGAAGTCGTGCGCCCCTTTGCATCGCGTGAAAAGTCGAAACCCATGTGGAACAGTACAATTATAAACTTCATTTGGAAGGATCCCGTTTGCCTACAGTTCTGATTGTACGCACCACTCATATCAACTGGTGCCTAGTAATTTTTTACTGTTTTGCCAATAAGATTATTTTATTTTTAAATTGGCCAATCAGCGATACATGTGTGCAATATGCGATGTGTGCAATCAGAGCCCTCCCCTTCATTTTGCCTCTGTGACAGATTTCCTAACCTCAATAGTCATCAACTTTAACGCTTAATATCTCGGATCACAAGGCAGAACGATGTTTTTTTTGCCAAATTCTTTCGTTTCATGCAAAAACGCGTCGAATAAGCCTAAGAGTGGTCTCACAAAATTTTCCAATTTTAATAATTTATTCGATCATCCGCTCATATATACGCGATGAAAAGGTACCGGTTCCCCATGAGGCGTACTTTTTGAGTTGCGTAGGTTACGAAAACCAATCGTAAATTCGTTTAACATTTCTTTAGAGCGCACAACAGAAATTCTAATCTGCAATTGGTTGCATTAGTTCCGCATTTCTCTAATCTTCCGCGAAATACACCCAACGTGAATGCCGGCTTTCAGAATGGCGTATTCTAGTAAATAAATATAACGTATTCTAGTAAATTACTAGAATACGCAGGTTACGCTTACGCAGGTTACGCCGCATGTGACGGCACCCTAATCGTTTCAGTGACAAAAAGGATCGCGTGATTAAAATGAACGAATAACAATCAATTTATGCTGGATTCACACTGAATCCGATTTGCGTCGTACGACGCTCTGCAACCAATCAGAAAACAGGATTCCGATGGATTTTGCTTCATATCATCAAAATTCTGTTTTCTGATTGGTTGAAGAGCGTCGTACGACGAAAATCGGATACAGTGTGAATCCAGCATTAGGTTATATGATCCTTTTGCTGAAACGGTCAGTTTGAACGGCTCATGAAAATGCACCTTAAGGCTAATATTACATTCATCTATTTTTGTCGTATGACGTTTTTCAAGTCTATTGATTGGCTATAGAATAGAGAGATCTGAGAATCTCTTTATCTTGCAACCAATTAACACGCTTAAAAATTTGTATGTAATATTAGCCTTATTCACTACGATTATGTATTAAAAGTTTGTAGAATATACCGAAACATGAAGTATAAATTTTGATTTACTCAAAGTGGTTAGTGGATAACAGAATATAGCCGCAGAGAATTAAAAATACTAATGCGAAGTTATGGCATGAGTATGCAAAACACACACTTGGCAGGTTTCGTCAGAAATTAAAAAAAAAATTAATTAAATAGATGATTCAACATACCGAAACAAAACACGTTCATCCTGGCTGAGTCCTCAATTGAGACTTATATATCAAAATGAAATTTATAACTGAAATCAATGAAAAAATGAACTTACTAAATATATGGAGCAGACAGTATGACCGTAACAAATGTGGTTAGAACCCAATATAAAAGTCGTAAGATCAAGAAGGGGGATCACTTTTAGAGGTCATCGATTGTTGTTATATAGAATGGTTGCATCGTTGGGTAAATTTAACAAGGTGTGTTCGTTCATAGCTAATTGTAAGCATCATTTATCCTTGTTTAATATTTGATAGACAACAAGAAAAATATGACAGCTGTGTTCCATTTATTGCTTACAGCACTTGGAATTATTTTATCTTTGTTGTTTATCAAACGTTATACAAAAACAGATGATGCTTATAAGCGTCGAATAGAATGCGTTTGATGCTTATTACAATGTGTGAACACGAAAAAATGAACGCACTCAAAAATTGGTTTCTGTTTTTGTATTCTTATTCTTTATCTAATATTAAAACGTTATCCAGTGAAATACGTGTGAAAAAATTATTCTATAATTAATGATTACTTGAAGTGGTATTTCTAATAATAAGTTTTGTGTTTAGAGAGGGAGAGAGAGAGAGAGAGAGAATCTTAGCATTTTTCAGACTTTAGCTTCTTTATGAAGCATTATGTCACAATTAATTTTATTTAATAATAAAAGAAGGAAGTCTTTTAATATTTAATGTCAGAATAAGAGAAAGGAAGTTGCTCTTTGATATTTAGATTTAATTTAATCAAATGCTAATTCAAATCATTACAAATTTCTATGAACGTTTCATATACAAGTCTTCATGCTCACCAATTGCACCCTGAATCTAGTCTTTCCATTTCTAAAGCAAGATATAATTAATATAATCAATTTTGATCATAAATAATATTTCACAAATATAGGGCCAAAAATATTGTTTATGGGGACTTTCTTTAACATGCAATTTATTATAATTTAGATTTTCTGTCACATTATATAAATAACAAAAAAGATGCATATTAAAAATTTTTGTTATATTTTTCTTTGATATGAAAAAATTTAAGATAAAAAGCCTTATTTAAAAAAAAAATCACTAAGTATACATTTATTATAAGTATGCATGAATTATAAAGGTTTATGAATTTTTAAAAGCAAATTTTAAAAAGTCAAATAACATAAAATATTAATTAATGTTAATATAATACAAAAATTAACATTAACGAAATATTAATTATGTATTAATATTAATCATTTAATAATTCTAATAGTTTATTAATATATTGTTTCTCCATGCTCTTTAATTAGAATTTAGTATGTCTTATTTTCATTACATACTAAAAAAAATATAGATATTATTTAAATGGTACTAAGTAACAGAAATATCACGTACATTATATATTGTACAAAATTTATATGATTCCAATTAAATAAAGCATTTTTTTCCAGATTCAGAGTAATCCTTCCATTTCTTGCATAAATTGCATATATGCATCATCCTTTGTCTTAGGTTGCGTTGTTCTAAGTGGCTGTGCTTCTGGTACCCTTTCTGTAATCCTGGAAATATTGCTGGATTTCTTCTTATCATCTCTTTTCACGCGCAAAGATGTCGGTAAAAATCTAGTAACGTCAGCAGCCAGATTCCTGATTTGTGGTTTTGCCTCGATAGTAGTGGTACTTTTTCCATCTTTGTCCTTTCTGTTAATTAATTGTGGTGCAGCAGAAAGAACATTGGGTGTTTTTGGTTGTGCGGTAGTTCCAGATTGCGTTTGTATCTGAGGATTTGTTATATTTGACATATTCGACATCTGCATTTGCGGCGGTGGCATTCTAGGTATACTTGGAGGTCCAGGTCTCAATATTCTTGGCATTCCAGGTGGTGGACCTAAAATGATTATTCATATTCTTATATTATCTTTCTTGTATATGTACAAATACATTATAACTAGAATTTAAATTTATAAGTTAAATTTATATTGAAAAAAGTTACAGACTCCAAAATAAAAAAATTTAAGTATAATGCAACAAAAAATATTTTAATATGTCACCAGGTGGTAATCGGAGTCCGATACGAGGTGGTGGCGGTGGTGGCATTCTAAGATGCAATGGCGGTGGAGGTGGCCTGTAAAGTAGAGGTGGAGGTGGCATGCCCATCGGTGGCATCGTGCCATGTTGCTGTGTATGCTGAGCGTGAGAATGAGATGTGTGTTGCCCGTGCCCAGAGAGATGTTCTGATGCTCCAGGCGGTTCTATTTCTTCGGATTCTCCTTTATTAGATTTATTATTGCTAGATTTAGTATTGGGTTCGTTTTCCGTCTCAAGCAGCGATAATCGCGCGTTTAGATCTTGAGCACGCTCGGTCTCCCTCTTCTTATGGACGACTTCCATTTCTCGCATAAACTGATCGATATCTTGTCCCGCCATTGCCAACATTTTTTGCTGTAATGTGGTTGGTTTGACTTTCGCCATGTCCCTGTCTTTCTCTTTTTCTTTTTCTGCGTCTTTCTCTTTATTTTCTGATTCTTGTTTGTTATCCTCCTTATCATCGGCAAATCGTATCGTTCTTGATTTTGTTGGTTCTTTTACCTGTTAATTTTATAAATATTGAAATTATTTGACACAATAAACTATTTATAGCTCGTTGGAATGCTTATTTAGTATCAACTGTTAAATTAATGCTTAGCAATTTAATTTGTGATATTATTATTCTAATTCGGTTTAAGATTGCGTTTAAAAATTGGAAACGATTTCAGCGTACAGTTGTAGAAGTGGATATATATATATATATATATATTCACATCGAAATATTATTAAGCATTAAGATTCTTGGATCGCTCGGATAATGTTTTTTAGTTACTTATTGTGTAAAGTTTTCCTTTTATAATAAAACAGAGACTTGTCAATTCACACACATTTTCAATTGTATCTTCATCGTCGCTTGATAATTCCGGAGGTGGAAAAGGTGGCACACCAGGCGGCTCTTTATTGGGTGCCAATGTAGGTACAGCTGGAGAAGTTGCATATGCACTGGTTTTTTTTAAGATACTTGGTGGTACAGGGATATTCATTATAGTATGATGTGATATATAATGAGGATGAGGTGGATACATGTGTGCAGGTGGCTGTGGCATATCTGGTAATGGAATCTGTGATGTTAAGGAACCTGTAAAGAGGTTTATATTATTTGTACTAGGTAAAAATGTATTATAAAATTATATATTATTATATATTATAATATATATTATATATTATAATATATTCTAAATACAGAATATACAGGATATCCTTAAATTTCGACATCACCCATCCTGAGCAGGTAGAGCGGACTAAACTGAGTAGAAAAGTCCTCTATTTTGCGAATTTCACAATGGTTAACGAGATGTTAATTAATAAAATCGCAAAATATTAGTTTTTGATAATTTTTTACTCAAATACTATCAACTTTACAGAAAAATTGCAACAGACAAAAATCATTTATTTTCTTCTCATAGAATTCTCTTTAAGAATTTTAAGAAAATAAATGATTTTTGTCTGTTGCAATTTTTCTGTAAAGTTGATAGTATTTGAGTAAAAAATTATCAAAAACCGATATTTAGTGATTTTTTGTAATTAATATCTCGTTAATCATTGCGAAAATCGCAAAATAATAGAGGACTTTTCGACTCACTTTAGTCCGTTCTGCTTGCTCAGGATGGATAACGCCGAAATTTAAGGACGGTATACTATATGCCTATATGCTTATATACGAGGGTCGTCTGAAAAGTTTTGAGCCTAACATAAAAACAAGTAATTTTTCGGTCAAATTCAATTTTATTTTTCCACATAATCTCCTTTTAAGTCAATACATTTTTTTCAGCGATGCTCCCACCCCTTTAATCCATTCAAATAATACTGAGCGTCTTGCTTTGCAAAATAGGCGTCTACGGATGCAATGACCTCTTTGTTCGATGAAAATTTCTGTTCTCCGAGCCAAACTTTGAGCCTAGGAAACAGAAAAAAGTCGCTGGAGGCCAGATCTGGTGAATACGGTGGATGGTCAATTAATTCGAACCGCAATTCGTGAATTTTTGCCATAGCAACCGCCGAAGTGTGAGACGGTGCGTTATCTTGATGGAACAGCACTTTCTTCTTTTTCAAATGCGGTCGTTTTTTCTCAATTTCTGCCTTCAGCTTGTCAAGCAATGATGCGTAGTACGTCCCTGTTATTGTTTTATCTTTTTCAAGATAGTCGATCAACACAATTCCATGACTGTCCCAAAAAACAGTCACCATCACCTTTTCCGCCGATAAAACCATCTTCGCTTTTTTCGGAGCAGGTTTACCCATCGCAGTCCACTGTTTTGATTGTTCTTTCGTTTCAGGAGTGAAGTAGTAGACCCAAGTTACATCAACCGTTATTAATCGACGCAAAAAATCCGACTCGTTTCGCTTAAACCGCCCCAACAGGGCTTTAGAAATGTTCATTCGAATGCGTTTTTGATCCAGAGTGAGCAAGCGCGGCACCCAACGCGCGGTTAACTTACGCATGCCTAATTCTTTAGTCAATATATGATAAACACGTTCTTTTGCCAACAGCCTCTGCTATCTCCCTAATCTTAATTCAACGGTTGTCCGTTATTATTTGATGAATTTCTTCGATGTTATCGGTGGTAATCGCAGTTGTTGGCCGTCCCGAACGCTCATCATCAGCTAAGCTGGTACGACCACGTTTAAATTCAGCTACCCATCTTTTCACGGTGGTAAATGATAGGGCAGTCTCCGTAAACAGCGTCCAACTCGGCTTTAATTTGCGTAGACGTATTGTCTTTCAAATGCAAGAATTTAATTATAGCACGGTATTCAATTTTTTCCATTTTTCCAAAATGACGACACAAATGATTGTCAAACAAGAATTGAACGTCCAAAGTGGCCACAATTGTCATAGATATCTTTCGTAAGTATCACGATTATAATAGAATGGCTTTGACGAGTAACGTCATTCATGATGAGGCTCAAAACTTTTCAGACGACCCTCGTATATATGTATAAAAGTATACAGGATGCATCTGATAAAAAATTAATATTTCTTTGAAAACAATTAGAGATACAAGAGAAAAATTACTCCTTCCAATAACAAAATTTATTTAATAAACAAAATTTTCGTATTGATAAAAACAGAAAACATTCAAGGCCATTAAAATATATCCTCCTATTTATCCTATAAATTTGATAAGTATTTTCCTCTATCTCTAACAGTTCAAAAGAAAAGTAGTGGAATTTTTATGAGATTTATCCTAGATACTACATAAAAATTTCCATTGGTTGCATAATTGTTCTTTAGAGTTTTTCAATTAATATTTGAATATATTTACCTGGATATATTCTAGATATGTCATTGGCAGCTGATGGCAATGGAATTTCATCAACTTGCACTTGCTGTGCATGTCGCACAGCTTCAAAATAGGAAACCAAGTCTATTCTTCTACGTTCATACTGTATTAATTGTTCTTTTAGTTCAGCCCATTTTTCTTGATCATCTTTTGCCTAAAAAAGGAACACTATACTGATTATCCCACAATAAAAACCAATTTTTAATGTCATCATAAGCTTACCAATATTTTAATGAAGAAAATTTATTATTGTACTATTTATATATATATATATATATATTGTATATACTTACATACATTTTTACTTATATATATATATATATATATACATACTTACATACATTTTTAACACACGGTCTAAAGTTTCCTTAAGTTTCTTTCGTTTGTCCTTCAATACTTTCTCATTCAAGGGAGGTGGTTGCATTACGTTATACTCTAAAAAATAAAAAAATATATAAAAATACATTTTACGTGTATGTTTTAAAAATTATAAATACAATCTCTAACCCATCTGATCAATCTTCTCCATTTCTTCAATAATCTGCGCTGGATCTTTGCCTTTCAAAACAGCCGCTCTTACTAATTGTCGTTGCTTCTTATTCTTTTTTAATTCTTTTTTACGCGCTTCCTTTCCTATAAATAAAAAGAAAAGAAAATTAAATACTCAATAGTCATTCAATTAAAGATTATTTCTTTAAAGATGTTTTTTTATTTGGTTATGTTCTCGATTACTAACGCGCTTGATCAGTGGGATTCATGTATTTCCCACTTTTTGTGGTATTGATCGAACGGCGCCCCATTTTTCACAGAATGAAAAAAAATGTTTCCTAACGGTCGGAATAACAACGCGTTCAATCAACTTTCGTAAAATTTCAACTTTATTTACGTTGACTCAAAGAAAACAGGGCACCGAGTACTCCGCGTTCTCCATAGATCGAAGACATGACAGATTGGAAAACTAGT
>NW_017298213.1:801931-831661 GCF_001594075.2 Trachymyrmex cornetzi | reverse complement strand
CACGGCTCAATTGGACACGAGCCACTCACAGCGCTTGAGACTACAATGCTCCTAAGCACCGGTTGCTGTGATTGGTGGTGTCCAATTGAGCCGTGATCAATCGGGATTACCCCCTTCTATTGTAGATCCGGCTTATGTCAGTATGACAAAGGTGCTAAGGAGAGTACTAAACATGGCCGACATGCTATGAAACTGCCTTTAAACTATGTCAAACAAGATAAGACGTGTAGGATAATGTGAGATAGAATGTATAGGATGAAAGAAAATAGAAATATGTCACTAGTACTATAAATGGCTGCCAAGTCATGCAATTGGTTAGATTGCAACAGCGAATCAGAATGCATAACACCGGTTGCGTCTCTCTGATAAATCTAGAACTCACAGGCCCAGTTCCAGAATTCATGGTTAACTCTTAACCGAGGTTCAATTTGTTTCTCATGTCTTTCCAATTCTAGAATTGGAAAGAGACAATGAATAAGTTGAACCTCGGTAGAGTTAACCGTGAATTGTGGAACTGGGCCTAAACCAGCCTAGTAACTGCAATGAAATAGAAAGAGATAGAAATAGAAAGAGATAGAAATCTATCTCTTTCTATTTCATTACAGTTACTAGGCTGGTTAAGTAAACCGATGATGGTGAAAATGGCCCTAAGGGCCACTTCGATTAAAGCCCAGTTTCACAACTCACGGTTAACTCTTAACCGAGGTTCAACTTATTTGTCATCTTTTTCCAATTCTAGAATTGAAAAGAGATAATGAATAAGTTGAACTTCGGTTAAGAGTTAACCGTCAGTTGTGAAACTGGGTCTAAGTTAATCGGCGTTGGTAACAGTCGCCCTAAAATACCGCAATTGATTTCAAAAATGTCGCATAAAAATGGCCAAAGTACAAACAGTACACGATTTAAAGTACATCAGAGTCTTAGAACATATATAAATATAACGATTCAAAGTACACCTAGGGTCTTAGAACATATATAAATATGTTCTAAGATCCTGATATACTTTATTTATATATGTTCTAAGATCAAGGAGCCTATTACGGTTTCTCCGTGAATTTAATCACTTTTCGCATTTTCATTTCACGTGACTTTATAAGTCATCTAATTACGGAACTTTTAACTGAAAATGTGAAATAACAAGGTATTTCCGATATAGTAATCTCATATTGTGAAATCAATAGTCATAAGTTTGTACACAAAGTGAGATTAAAAGAGATTGAAGAAATTATAAGTCAAGTTTTTTAATTCATCGTTTGATCAATCGCATTATAACAAATAATTCTTTTGTAAAAAGCTGCATTTATGCATAATACGATTGATCAATCAATGAAATCTCGTTTATGCTTATTGTCTATTATTACATTATTAGGTATTAATAGTTGTAACAAAAATAGTATAAAATGAACATAACGGAAAAGCAGAAAATAATTTTATTAAATTATATGAGAGACAATAAAGATTTTGCAATAGGTCGCTTACGTTATAGTAGTGGCAATAAAAAAATATTAGTCAGTACTATACATTATCAGTTTATATTAAAATTAGAGATCTTATCGGCAATATCATAATATTTTGTTTATAATATAATAATACGTAATAAGTAAATTAATTTTGTTTATGCAGGATAATATTGCGTAGAATCTTGCTTGCTGTTGATTGACTTACACACGTTAAAAAATCTTGGCCAACTCGCTTTTGATATATGAACCAGACGATATAAAATTCAATGCAATTAGAACCTGTAACAAAAAATTATTGTTATAATAAATAATAAGTTTTCAATAGAAAAACTAAATCGTTATATTACTTTGTATGATGTTATTCTAACTTCAATATCTGTAATTCAACAGCAACTGCGTGACGTCGTCTTGGATTTGATAGAAGAGGTCGTATATCTTCGATGAGCACTCGGACGGCTTCCCGGGATAATCTTTGAAAAATTATAAATAAGTTTACAATATACTCACTTTATTCGATTTTTACTTTTCATTGTAAATGTCAACTTTTCAGAAAATGTAACTTCTAAAAGTATACAAAATCACATTTACCTATAAAGACTGCGGAATTCACTTTCTGGTATACCAAATGGATCTGAGGCATTCCTAAGTTTCCTTTCGTATTCTAAGCATTATATTTTCTCGACACACACACGTCGCATTAATATTTCGATTATTAAATTATCCATTGTGTGCGCAAAAAAGTCTTCTTTCTTCGTTACTTTTATTTTCATTTCACCTTTTCACTTATAAATTTCGTGCCGAGCCTATTCACGCGAGTAACTTCGTATTTTCACGAGGTGAGATTAAATATAATTGGGTGAGTTGCTCACTTCCGTTATTTTCACCCAATCCGAGAACCGTAATAAGTCCCCACGAGAGTTGCGCTACTGGTGGTGCGTTCGGGGTTTCGCTATTAGCGCTATTACTGTTATTCCATCTTTGTTGTTCATTAGACGTAAAACAAGGATAGAATGGCAGAAATGGCGCTAATAGCGTCTCCTCGAACGCACCTTGTATATACTGTGCCGAAGTTATAACATCGATGTTATGAAACTGGCCAATCACAGTCATTCCATTCTTCAGAAGAACAGTTATAATTGGCAAGTTTCATAACATCGATGTTGTAGCTTCGGCGTAGAGCGTGCATTTTAAACGTAATAAATGTCCGTTTGAAATATTTCTAACCCATAAGGACAGTGGGATGTGAGGAGTCCTTTTAGAGGCAGTAAAAAATCTATTTAGAATTCGAAGTGTGAGTATAATATTTCTAGAGCATGAAAATGTCATGGTGGAAATATATAAGGTGAAGCAATCTGATAGATGCGCAGTAGGAAAGTGCATATTCGGACATATTTGATTGGCTATTCCAGTATTGCTACCGCCATTACCCCGGATCTACAATAGGTGTTTTAAGCCTTAAGCTGTAAGAAATTGATCAATAAGTCCGGATCTACAATAGGTGTTTTATACCTTATGCCGTAAGAAACTGACCAATTACAGTCGAATCTGAGAAGAATAAGCGACTGTGATTCACCCATTTCTTATGGCTTAAGGCTTAAAACCTTATTGTAGATCTGGACTTTGCGTATTGTTTCACCTTATATATTTCCACCATGGAAAATGTCATGAAAACGTGACCGCAGCGCATGCTCGCATCGCAGTGTTTCACGACTGACAGTTTTTCTAACCTAAATAATCAATTTTAACGACAGATCTCTCGCTTCGCGAGACTAGGCACACCATTTAACTGCCACATTCTTCCGTCTCATGCAAAAACGCGTCGAATGAGCATAATTTCATTGAAATTAAAGGTGAGGATTGTCTTATGGATAATTACCTATTATTTAATTTATATGTTAATTGGTATTTTTTTTACATTTGCTTGTATTTATATGTATATTATTAGGAAAATGGCTCAATATATTGCACATGACATAAATAAGAAACAGAGGACGAGTGATATAAAAATAGAAGAAGATGTTACATTTTTTCAAATGAGACTTCCACGAGATATTCTGGATGGGTTAATGTCTGTTGGGTTTCAAAAACCATCTCCTATCCAGTTAAAAGCCATTCCATTAGGCCGTTGTGGATTTGGTAATATAATTTATAGTATATATATATATAATATTAAAGAATAATTGTGATATCTATATTAAAAGTTGATAATTTACAGATTTGATAGTACGTGCAAAATCGGGAACTGGAAAAACCATTGTATTTGGTGTAATAGCTCTTGATATTTTAGATATTTTGGTAGGATCACCACAAGTTTTAATAGTAGCACCTACAAGGGAAATTGCGATTCAAATAACCCATGTTATTAAAGCAATAGGTTCAAAGATAGAAGGTATATAATATTTTCAAATATTGCTATATACTTTTCTTAAAAAAGTTGTCTCTATCTCTTTGTCAATTATTTTTATCATTTTAGGATTAAGAGTTGAATATTTTGTGGGAGGAACGTCCATAGAAGAAGATAAAAAAAAGCTAAGCAAATGTCATATAGCTGTTGGTGCACCTGGCAGAGTAAAACATTTAATTGAAAAGGGATTTCTTCAAGCTTCAAAAATCAGATTATTTGTTCTTGATGAGGCAGACAAATTAATGGAGATTAATTTTCAAAAAGATATTAAGTTAGTATTAAGTTTAAGAATTAAATATTAAATAAATTTAGATGTATATGCATGTACATATAATGTAGTAATATATATTAAAGGCTGCTGTATACAGAAACATATACATAGTATATATATATATATATATAAGCTAATTGAACCTGTAAACTAAATGTAATTTATGGGTCAATTCTAAACAGACTCATTAGGTTCTAATTTGTTGTAAAACTTGTAAGATATATTAATATGACTGATATTATAATTCTATACATATGTATATATATATATTGTAAGACATACAATCATTTGTCAATATCTACACTTTCTCATAAATGTTACAGCTAGCAAGAAGCTGTCTGTAAAGATATTTCATAAAATTATAAAAACTTATAAGTTTTTAATCTTACGAGATCATGTTAGCCTTATCATTCTTCTTAGAATTGACCTGTTATTTATATTATTTTATGGATGTGTGTTGATCCATCATTCAAAAATACTTAAGCTTTTTAGATTTAAGTAGATTAGTATTTAATAGACTTTATTTGTACTATACGTGCACATTGTATCCAATCAAATTTATTATTACTAACTTGTTTTGTAAATTACTAAAGTTATATTAATGTTTTTCTACAGTTATATATTTTCTAAACTACCATCCAACAAGCAAATTATAGCTTCAAGTGCTACTTATCCTGGAGATTTAGAAACATTTCTACAAACTTATATGTCTTCTCCAGTGTTAACATCACCAAATATTGATGGACCAGTTTTAATTGGAATCAAACAATTTGTGGCTGTGGTTCCGACACATCCTAATATGATGAAACAGGTTTTTTTCTTTATTTACGAACTGATAAAAATTAATTTTATTAACAAACATTCTATATAATTTATCTGTTCATATTTTTAGGTACAAACAAAAATTGATGAGTTGATAAAAATTTTTACCAAGATTCCATTTAAGCAAAGCCTAGTTTTTTCAAATTATCAATCACGGTATGTAAAAAATTATTTCTTAATTATTATTTAATATTTAATATTTAATTAGTTTAATTATTCTGTTTCTGTTATTACAGGGCTCAATCAGTAAGCAATAAAATTAATTTATTAGGTTTTTCATCTTCATATATTACTGGAAATCAAGATATGACTAAAAGATTGGAAGCGATTGAAAACTTAAGAAATTTGGAATGTAGAATTATGTTAACCACGGATCTAACTGCAAGAGGTATAGATATAGAAAATGTTAACATGGTCATAAATTTGGATATACCTACGGATCCGGCGACATATTTACATAGAATTGGCAGAGCTGGTCGCTATGGATCTTATGGAATTTCTATTACAATTATTACCGAAAATGAGCTTTCATCATTCAGAAAATTATTAACTTCTATTAGTGGAGTGAATTTTTATTTATTCAAACTCAGTTCTGATTATACAGAAGATGTTTGGACTGATGATACTTCAGTATTTGAAAAAATTTATTTGGAATCTGAAACTAGTCTCACAAAATTGCCAGTTATTGATAAAACTGTTCTTGAATCTGAAAATGGTGCTCCTATATCAATATCTATGTCAGAACGTGTGTTTTCTTCAGTAGTCGATGATATATCATCAGAAAATAATGTTGCAAATATTTCTACTGTGAAACATGAAGAATATAACAATGTTTCACCCAACAGCACAACAAGCAGTAACATTGTGTCAACGGAAAGTAATGTCACTCTTATAGACTGCGACGAATGTAAAAGTGTTTCATCGAAACACACGATCAATATGTTATCGTCAAAAAATGTTGAAAATACTACTAAAGAACGTGGAAAATGTAAATCATCAAATAACAGAAAAGGCCATAAAACTGTTTTTAATAATACATGTGTAAAATCAAAATCTAATTTAGATGAAAAGATAAAAATTAGTTCATTATTTCAACATTATGTTCAAAGCAGAGCTAATTCTACAGTTAATACTTCTAAAGAATGTAAAGAAGTATCAATTGTAGAATCTGTAGTTGAAAATTCTGAAGAAAGTGAAGTACCAATTCTAAACTCATCCAGATCAAAAAACATATATCAATTTACAATAACACCTAACTCCGATGCTCCTTCTGCTTTGGAAGAATTGAATAAAGACGTCATATTTGAAGTAGCTCTATCAGATACAGAGAATTGCAAATTATCAGATGCAGATATTGAAAACGTTATTCGGTATATGAAGGATTCTTTAATTAACAAAGAAAATAAAGAAGAAAATGATGTATCAGTGTCTAATCACGATAAAGAAGATAATGATGAAAAAATGTCTCTACAAACTTTTCAGGATACTTTTTCCACAAAAAATTCTGATTTTATGAACAGTTTACCTATAAACGAATTGGATAATAGTGAGAATGATCACATACGGATAATAGTAAACAATTATTTATTAATATATGCTACAAAAGTTATCAACAGCGATAATAACGTTTGCAATGATGAAGAATCTTTGTTGAGAGTAGCTTCCAAGTGGAAAGAGTTACTCGAGTTTGAAATTAATTTGTTAGATAATACATATAAAGGGATGACTGATTCTTTTTATAAATTAATATATAAAGAACATTTTTCAGCTCTCAAAATTTTTCTTAATATACAGAAACGGGCTTTCTTGTGTGTTTTTCCGCAGCTCCGTAGTGATGAAGAGGTGCAGGATACTTATACATATTCAGCATCTAATGCAGATAATAATTTATTAGATATGTATGAAGAAATAGAAGATTTCAAGAGCCGTTTCTATATATTAGAAACTAAATTTAACGCATTTTTCCCTTATCCTATAAATATTGATGAAGATATGCCGAATTTAATGATGTCAAACTCCGAGATTGAAGAATATCGCAAGGCATTACAATATTTTAGAACTCATCAAAATCCAAATGAAAAAATGTTTGAAATAATAGATTATACAGCATGTTTAAATGAAACTGAAACATGTGATTTGATTCAGAAAATAAGAGAACAAAATTTATCGTTCTCAGATATGAAAGCGCTTCTTAAAGAAACAGCAGAAAGGAATGCAAAAGATGATAAATTAACGAAAGATTTACAACTATCTGAAAATTCTTCGAAAAGAGATAAATTGACGGAGTATTCACAAGTGTGTGAGGAGTTGCCACTTGTGGAAAGTCAAGATGATGATATATTGCATAAGACTGTTGAAGTAGATGCTCCAATAACAAATATAGTAAAGGAACAAGATTCGAAGACAAAGAGAATGCAAAAAGTTCGTTCCAATCAAGTTACAGTTACCAATGAAGATAAACATAATGTACAAAATACGAAATATGACGTTTCCACTAATGCAATCTCCGATCAAAGATATGAAAAGATAGAAATTTTGCAAATAAATGATGAAAACGATGAAACTCATAGTACCTCAAGCGAGAATATCTCATTTACATCATTTGAGAAGGATTTTACGTATTCAAGTGTTGATAAAATTATTTTGGACAACCGACAGAAAATATCGCTCTCTAGTAGCAGTAAAAAAGAATCCGACAAGAAAAACGTTCAACATAGCAAAGTTAAAAACGTACAAACTAGATATACACCCGTACAAACAAATAATGTTGTTTACAATAATATGGATGTGTTTGGCAAACATAATAAACATGTAAAGTCTCATAAATGTGATCCAAAGGATAGCATAGATATAAGTAATTCGATCGCCTCCGCAAGATCACCTTCAAGGACACTAAATTCACTTACAAGTAGGAATGCTAAAAAAGTTCCTCGACCTTCGTTGAATCCAGTGCAAAGTTTTTATCCGCGAATCCCAGATTCTAACTTATGTTACGATTTAGGTGCAAAAGAGGAAGCGTATTTGTCAAATCAAATGTATCGCGATTACTGGAGCGGACGTTTACCTGTATGTTCTTTCCGTACATATCCACATACTCAATCATCACGATCTAATCGCATACCACAATACTTGAGACAGGAGACTAATGATAATTATACAAATTTAAAAGCTTACAAATCAGGTGATGATTTAGTAAACAATGTTTATTCACGTGAAACTGATATCGACAGATTTTTATCGTCGTTGAGAATGCAAACTGATCAATTGCATCTGGAAATCTACAAATCTCAAATGTTGGAAAATTAGACTAAGTAAGTACGATTAATGATCATGCGTAATTAGATTAATAAGCGAGATACAGAGTATCTTGTATGTTCAGTTATGCGAGGGACATTCAAATTGTACTGCAAGTGCATTTTCGTCAAATCCTTTCTCACGATGTGTTTATTATGATCAAGCGGCAGCAAAGAATGACATGTGAATCGATAGCGAAAGGTCACGCATCGCAGGTACTTAACACGCATCGACGAGACTTGAACTGTGTGCCGGGGGTAACCTTTTCTTACCGATTCAACGCTACCTGCGGTTATGCAATTGGATTGATCTTTCGCGATCGAGTCTTGTATAGTCTCGTCGATCGAATATTGTCGGTTGTCAGCAGTAAGGATACTTTACCATGTACAATCATTTTCTTTTTATAAAAATTAATGTCTATTAATACTCATGTAAATATCATGCACTTATTTTATAGTTTACACATCATGATTTACATGTTGAGCAATTAATAAGAACAATTCATTTTTTCTCCTGTATATAAATATTTTTTTTATCTATAAATATGTTTTATAATGGCGATATCAGATTTTACTTTTAGTTAAAAACATCCGATTTAACTTTAACACTTTCGCATTTTTTAATGAAAATAAAAACGAATAAAATAAAATACAGAAAGAAATATATAAATTTGACTAATGTCCGTTTCTACCAAAGTAGATTAACTTTGATCTTCATTTAACTTTTTATCTTTTCCTAATTTTTTAAGCATTAGAAAAGGATAAAGAGTAAATGATAGCATCAGGCTGCTCCTAGTCCTGATAAAGTAAACTGCAATGTTTACAAAACGTTGATATTTTAGTAATGGATTTGGACATAGAGATGACCCGCGAAATAGCTTTTGCATAAAAAGTAAATTAAGAGTCTATTTATTTTAGTAAAAATTAACATAAGAATATAAAAACATTAACAGAGATATTTAACGTTTATTCTAACGCATTCTAACGTTAAAAATCTATAGAGATCTATTCGACAGTGGTTCGTTAAAAATGATCCAATCTACCTGAATAAATTTATTCATACTAAGTTGTCAAATAATATTCTACGACATTCGTTCGCCACTGTCGGCTATGTTAGAAGGATCAGGTTTCTAAGGCGTCCTCATCTTTAGGGGGAGGGGGGGGGAGGGTGAGGGGAGGTCCGGGTTAGAGCAAGAGAAAAAAGGGGAACCACCTTACGAAACTCGTCTCGTGAGAAATTCGGAGTAAACCCTTGTCTGGTGTCCCTGTCCCTTTATTCGCGAAATGATTGTGTTTGAGGTGCGCGCCTAAGAGCATGAAACTTCAGTCGATGACCACGTGCTTCCGCGCGAAGCAGTGCGTCGCGTGCCCGCGATTCCCAGTGTCCGCGTACATTCCGTTGTCGTGGTGTTAATTGGAAAATCGATCGTTTAACTTGCGCGTTTCGTCGGTCCAGCGATCGTGGTATTTTCGTCGACAATCAGTAGTCAGGTCTGCGTATCCCTGGATCGCGAGATATGTCGTACATACGCAAGTACTTCAAGAGGACGCCGGTCTATGTGGTGGAGGATCACGACGAGGTGAGTGTATTCGAACGCCGTTCTCGCGTCGTTACGCCGCGGACGCTCCACTCTCCAGCTCTGCCGTCAGCCGTGTATTGTTATGCGTACTGCGTCGCTAGATGTCGCGGCGTTAGTGGCGCAGCGCGCGCTCCGATAAAATATAATCTGATTGTTCCGAAACTGAAACCGTCCGTTATCCGCTATCCGTTATCGCACCTTTAAGGTAAATTTTCACGGGCTGCTCAAACCGGCTGTTTCAGCGACAAAAAGAATCACGTGGTCAAAATTGACGAATATCAAATGTCCATTTTGATCACGTGATCCTTTTTGTCGCTAAAATAGCCGGTTAGAGCAGCTCGTGAAAATTTACCTTTATTCAGGTATCGCATGCTATACGAAATTAATAATTTAGAGTGCTTTCCATTTGATGACACAAGTCGATACAAATCGACACAAGCGTCGTTCTATCCTTGACATTCAGAGAGTGATAAGGATAGAACATTTGTGTCATAAAATGGAAAGCACCCTTAATAATATCTGTGTGTCTGTACCAAAGGCATAGAGAATGGACTGCGCGATCCGTATCTAAATAATGTATCAAATGTGGTCGACAATAATGAGAGAGAGGAACCGTGGGAGACGGCCAATCTCCCTTTCATTCTCTCTCCCATTACACTATTGTATGGAAAAGGATAGAGATGGGCGTCTGCCACGGTCCCTCTCTCTCATCCCTATTGACCATTTTGACACACGGATCGCGCAGTCGATTCTCCATGTCTTTGGTCTGTACATATAGGATAGGGTTGGCAATTTAGAGCTGCAAATAGTTTCTTACGTATGTATAATACGTATAATACATATAATGCATATAAAACGTACGTGTAATACGTATAACATACGGTATTATATGGTATAAAAACCATGTATAATACGTTATGTTTAATACATGCCCAACCCTGAATTATAGGATATGGTCAACGCGATGCTTTGAAGCGTTTTTTAATTGGCCAGTTTGTAAAATTCTCTCTTCTAGTTGGTGCATCAAATGCTTCTAAGTATTTAATTGTAAAGATTTGGATCACAGCCACATCTAACTTATGCCGTAAGCTTATATACTCAGTAAATGAGAATGGATTAAAGTAGGTTGAACTTTTATCTATCCAAATGCGTACTTTTAATAACGAAAACATTTTTCTTTATTTAATTGGATTCAATTAGATTCAATTAGATGCAATTGGATTAAAGAACTGCATATTTCTTATTAAAACTTTTAAATTGAGCAGTATTCACAATGCATAAAAAAAGCTGATCATATTATTTTTAGATGGATCGAAAGGCATAGAAATGTGCTTCATGCAATTCCTATAAATGAATAGAAATGTATTTCGGACTGAAAAGCATTTATTTTAACGTTCACGAATGCGTATTTCTGAAAATATGAATTTATTCCGATCTATTTTAATCCATTCTGGATTACAGGTAAGAAATTGACCATTCACAATAGAAAGTGAGGAAAATAATCGACTTTATTCCGTTCACATTCGACTGTGATTGGTTAATTTCTTATAGTTTACAGTTTACAGCATATATAAATTAACAATTTATGGCCAATACAAATAATCCTTAATTACCCAGCAAATGAGAATGAATCGAAAATGGATTAAAATGTATTCAGATTTTCGGATTCATGAATGTTAAAATGAATCCTTTTCAACCCTAAATGCATTTTTACTCATTTATAGAAATTGCATGAAACAAATGTATATTCCCTTTCAATCTTGAAAAAATGCATTTTTATTCATTTATAAGAATGGCATGAAGTATATTTCTATACTTTTCAATCTAAAAATAATATTATAGTATTTTGTGTGAATACTCTGCTCAATTCAAAATTGTGAATAGGAAATGCAGTTTTTTAATCCAGTTGAATCTAAAAATAATATCAGCCATTTCTATGCATTATGAATACTGCTTAATTAAAAATCCTGAATAGGAAATCCACAGTTTTTTAATCCAATTGAATAAAAAAATGTTTTTCTTTTAAAATGGGCTATGAATGCTATCCAATTCAAAATTGTAAGTAGAAAATTCAATGTTTTATTTAAAAACGTATCATAAATGGTACTTTATTCAGAATTAAGAATAAGAAATTTTTTGTTTTAATTTAACTGAGTTAAAAAAAAAGTTGTATATTACGAACAGACTTATCAATATTAATTTTATAATTTGCAGGTACTTACTTATTAATGAATTCGATGCTCTAAGTGCCCAGTAAATGAGAATGGAATAGATTCAGAATTTCGTATTTGCGAACGTTGAAATGAGTCCTTTTAAATCCTAATGCATTTTTATTCATTTATAGGAATTGCATGAAACATATATGTCTATGTCTTTCAACCTAAAAAAAATTCAGTTCTTTAAGTGCATCGTGTGGATACTGCTCAATTTAAAATTTTGAATGGGAAATGCAATTTTTCTATCCAATTGAATCTAAAAAAAGTTTTTCCGTTTCTAATTGAACCTAAAAAAAATGAAAATGAACTATAAGTAAAGTATTCCACGTCAAACCGGGCATCTTTGAAACATCATTTTTTTTTAAATTTGCTAACATATTCTACAGATAAAAACATGTGTTTCGCGAAAAAAATTTGAGATTTTTTTTTAAGTTATTCACGCTTGTAAATTGCAAAAATTCATAAAAAATATCGTTCAGGCGAATATTCAAATTATTATATCGTCGAAACCACATTAGTCGTACAAAAAAATGCGAGACCGATTAAAAAAATTTTTAATTGTTCTATGAATAGGTTATTTTTACTTTATCATTTTCATATTGTATAAATAAATCATTTTCCATTTGTTTACATTTTTTATGATAATTTAAAAATTCTGTTGTGTAATCATACGATATGCGGAACCGTGCTGTTGCACAATAGAATTTTTTAACTATACCATGCGAGTTCCATTTTGAAATTTTTAGGGTTACTTTATAATTAAAATTGGAATTAATATGATGATATTTTTACAAAATTTTTTAATTGGTCAGTTGATGATAAAAAATGTTAATAAAAATTGTAAACAAATGGAAAATGATTTATTTATACAATATAAAAATAATGAAGTAAAAATAATCTATCCATGGAACAATTTAAAATCTTTAAAATCGGTCTCTTGCATTTTTTTGTACGACTAATGGTTTCGACGATATAATAATTTGAATGTTAGCCTGAACTACATTTTTATGAATTTCTGCAACTTACAAGCGTGAATAACTTAAAAAAAAAAGTTTCAAATTTTTTTCGCGAAACACATATCTCATATTTTTATCTGTAGAATACGCCAGCAAATTTAAAAAAAAGATAAAAATAACGATGTTGCAAAGGTGCCCGGTTTGACGGGAAATGCCTCAAATATAAATGTTGTTGAAGTACGCATTCGGATAGATTCAAATGGATTAGAATTTTAATTCATTTTAATCTATTCTCGTTTACTAAGGGCTTAATAAGGGCCTGTGTACAATAGAACAAATATTAGGAACAGGAATAAATATTAAGATTTTAACCTATCAGATACCAGTCACATACGGAATACGCGGTTTCTATTAGGTTGAAATCTTAATATTTATTCCTATTTTTTTTTTTCCTAATATATTTCTTCCATTGTGCGCAGGGCCTAAGTGTGCATCGGTGTATATTAAAGCCGTCGTACACAAAACGACGTAAAAGTGCGTGCTTAATATAAATATAGAAGTAGTTGTAAATTGTGAAATCTTCAACACATTTTATTGTGTTGTTAGATAAAATATGTATTTTATAATTTAAAATATTTTCATTCCACCTTTTACACTCACATTAAATCAACTGCATTATGTACAACAGCTTTAATTTACACCAATTCGCACTAGTGCGCATCAGAATTTGCTCATATAGCACAGAATTTGCAGCAATGTCGTTGATATAACGCTGCCATATTGTTACATTATTGCTGCAACTTTTGTGCTGTAGGGATGGTGAACTTTTAAATGTTTTTAAAGGAATGTGAATACAATCAGGATTTTGCTAAGAATAAAATTATAATTATTCAATATTTTGTAATATCCATATATAATATATAAATCCCGAGGACTTTGAAATTTATTTGTTTATAAATAAATATTTATCGTAAATTTAATGTAAATACGTATTACAACTTTGTAACGAAATTAATTTAATTCGAATATACTCTTTGATTGGTTGCGTTCAGCAAACTCAACAGTTTTGCAACCGTTTTATGATTCTTTGCTCAGATTGGACTATTCCTGTAAAACTAAGAGTATAAACCAATCAGCGCGACAAATCAAAAACAGTTGCAAAACTGAATCTGCTGAACGCAGCCATTGTCTTGAAGTTGGAGTGAGGAAATCAGTCTGTTGAGAATCTGTGCGTGCGAGAGAGAGAGAGAGAGAGGGGGGGAGAGGGGGGGGAGGGAGGGAGAAAGAGAGATTAGCTGATTTAACTTCAAATTATCAATTTGAAGAGTTCAAATTTAAGTTCGAGATCTGGACGCCAGTTCGCGCGTCGATCGTAACCGTAAACTTGTGACGCGCTCACGCGACGCGAGATTCAATTGTTAAACGAACATATTTGATAAACGCCCCGTGTTTATGATATTCTCGCAGGTTTTACCGTTTATATATCGGTGTATGGGATCGAAGCATCTGCCCTTCGAAGGTAACACCTTCGTACATCTGGATTCACATCCCGATATGCTGATACCGAAGGAGATGCCGGCCGATACGGTGTGGGACAAGAATCAATTGTTCAGGTACATATATAGATACATATAACAATCACATTTGTAGATTTAGTATGATATTACATTTGTCCTTCAGTGAAGGATATCGAATATAATCTTCCTTTAACGTGCAAAGAAACTCGAATTCTTACTAATTACATATATAATGCATCGATATTCGAGATATAAAATTATTGATCAAAGATGGTTACCAGCTCAATTTTGAGGAGTTTGCATTCAATTCTACCAACACTTAAATTATATTTTTCATTTCTTTGCAGTAAAAGTTTTATTATCAAATATCAATTTTAACATATTTTTTATAACAGTTGAATATAAATTTTGTGTCTGACACAATTACTATAATAAATAAATGTACCAACATAAAATTATTATTATTATAAAATTATTTATAAAATTTACCTATCAAAAATTTTATAAAAATATAACGGATAATTATATCATTGAAATATATAAACATAATTTGAAAAATCCTTACGCATATTGTTCTATTTCATGCGTATAAATGGAAATGAAGTTTTAAAAGTAAAAAATAAAGTTGCATTACCAATCTCATTAAATTCAATTGATACCCAAGCAGAATAACAAGACATGATATCAAAATGATGTCAAAATGACTCCAAAATAATCATTGAAAGTCATTTTTCAATCATTTCTGATTTATTTTAATGTTATTTTGACGTATTGTGACTTGTTCTGCTTGGTTATCGATAAAATTGTATAGGTACAGATGCAAGAGTAAGTAATTCTCTTATTTTATTATATTATTTTAAATATTTTTGTGTCATATATTCGTTATTGATTTAAAACTCATTGAAATTAAGCAATTTTTCTAATTCATCTTATTTTGTTGTGAATGATTGCACGTTGCTTTTGTTATTTTTATTGGTTGTTTTATCATTTCTGAGATAGAATTTGTCTGAATTAATCTAAATATTAGAAACAGAGGGGATATCAGAAGTAATTTATTGGATTAGTATTATTTAATTATGGTACAAGTGTATGAAACATCAACATATTTTTAGATTTGTACATACTAAACATATTATTTCTCAAGTACAATGTGTGCTTTTGATAATGTAGACCGCGAAGAGAAAAAAAAGAACATATAAAGATACATAACTTTTTAATCTGTGAACGAATTTGATAAACAAATAATTATCTATAATAAGCATTTTGTTTTTTCAGCGAGATTAGCATCGAGAATTGGATTCTGCCTGCAGCGTATGCGGGTCATCTTAAGAACCTGATTTGGGTAAAACCACCATGGGCAAATCAGATGACTGATAGTGTGCTGACATTCCTCATTGGCAAACAAAAGGAGACCGGCTTGATAAGGTAAATGTACAATACATATATTTTTCATATATTTTTCTAATTTGAATTGTACATTCGAAATATAATTCTAGTTCTCTTGATTTCGGATCGTTTTTAATTAGCAAAATAATTTCTATTACTTTTATGAGATTGTTTATTTTTCATAATTCCTCTACATTAATTAATATAGAGAAAAGCTTAATATAATATTTAAAATAACGCGAATATAATATTTAAAATAACGCGAATTAGACTCGAATGATTACAAATAAAAATTTCTATTTGTGACTAATTTTAAGTTTTTGATTTCAATACAGTTTCTCTCTATTGAATCATTCTGACATAGGCATAATATTAATAAAAATAATATAATATAAAAGAATATTTCAGAGATATTAACATAAATTCCAATAATTTGTGGGTTATTAATAAGATAATGTCAAATATCGATTATCGATGTTTTAAACTTCTTTGAATATGCAGATCTCATTTCAAGTTCATTAACAGTTCCT
Source organism: Trachymyrmex cornetzi (assembly GCF_001594075.2). Classification (NCBI taxonomy): domain Eukaryota; kingdom Metazoa; phylum Arthropoda; class Insecta; order Hymenoptera; family Formicidae; genus Trachymyrmex; species Trachymyrmex cornetzi. The sequence continues at coordinate 815,226 of NW_017298213.1, read as the reverse complement.
GTTTATAGTTTCTTGTAAATAAAATTTTCTAATAAATTAAGTACTGGAAATGTAATTATTGATCGCGCCATTGTGAATTATTAATTGTGTCATGAAGAAACTAAATATTTTAAAATTCAAGTACCGCGACACTTGTAGTGATACAATCTCCTTGTAAAGGTATAATTTGACACGGTTGAAAGGTGGTAACATGCGCGCGACAGGGGAAAGTCATCGCGTATACTCAATAAAGAAAGACATAGGTAACGTAGAGTTGACGAGTCGAGAGAACGAACGAGGAGGAAAAAGACTACTAAAATAGCAAAAAGGAAGCCGACACGTCGGGTCGCATCGCGGCGGTATATACTGCGAAAAACTCATGTGGTTCGTCAGGACTTGAGTTATGTTTCTCGAATTACTGTGGAGATATATGCTTGTGCAATGTGAGTGAAACATGCGCATTATGTCATGATCCTTTTTTATTTATGTTTTTACTGATTTCTATTAGCTACTAGCTTTTGATAACTTAGCCCCAACTATAGCTTTGAAAATTACGCTTAAATTCTAAAGCTTGTTTGAAGTACAAAATACAAGTAAACCTTCTTACAACGATTGATAGATGAAGGTTCGAAACTTTTTAAATATTTAGAACTTCATAGTACCGATCGTACAGATTGTATAATTGTCCAAAAATGTTTGCTTTGGGTCCAAATGACTCATTGCTGCAATTTAGGGTTAATATATACATATATATATATATATATGTTATATATAAATATTATATATATATAGTAGTTTTATAAAATACTAATTATAATAATCGATATTTTATTTATTGAAAAGATTTAGTTATCAGATACTTGAAATTAAAGATTTAAAAAAAGAAAATTTTCTAATAATTTGATTATTTATGTGATAGCAGGATGTTAATTTGTTTTTTATAAAAATAAGAGGACAATAAATTATTAAGTAAGATTTATTTTTATTTTATTACTATTGTTACTGCTCTTTTTTTTTTAAACAAGAACGGATTAATATTCTTATGACTAATCCAAATTATTAGAAAATTTGATTCAAATTAAAATCTGAAATAAAAATAGTAATAATACATTATTAGTAATTTTATCACATATACACATAAATATTAGTCATCTACTATTAATAAAAGCAAAGGATTTTAAAAATTGAAGTTACATATAAATATTCTTTTTGCTTGTATATCTATAATTTTAAATGATTTTTAAGATATTTAAATTTAATTAAAAATAATAAATCTTATCATGGTTTTTTGTTAGTAGCTCTACAAGACTTTTGATGTTCATATGTAATTACTTTAATCTGATGACATACAAATATACGTTACTGTTAATAATCTTTATATATACATATATGTTATCATACACATATATATATATATATATCAATTGATCTTTTCTTAATTAATTTGGGTAATTAAAGTCAGATTGCACATCTGATGATTTATGCGCTTCGAACAAATAACTTGAGTATTATCTTGAAACCAAGCATCTGACCCAAATTACATTTATCTTCGAAATTTGCGGAGCATTTCAACTGAAAAAAAAGAAGAAAAAACATGAATTGCGTATCACGAAAAGAGGTTAATGATCTTACCACAATATAATAACGGGAATGTTTGGAGACAGTGCTTATAATATCAAATTAATGTGCACCAGCTTGTTATATTGAATTATACTTGAAAAAAATTTCTCAATTATTGATAATTGCACCGTCATACTGGGCTTAGGACCTTCGGTAATGCGCGACACCATGTCGATAAGATCAGAGTTGGTTTGCGATCGCATCGGCTACTTTTTCGTCGAAGTTATTCATACGTAATTGCCTGTACCCACGCAGGTGCCTGTTCCGCATCATTCGATTTCCATCGATGTTTGTCCCGCAGGATGTAAAACCTCCTTGCCTGCGCTTGTGTTACATGCAAGCTGCTTTCTTCTCTTAAACGCCTAATGCGGGATCCACGTGATACTGCTAATTGTTGCTAATTACTGTTAATTTTAATATGCCTGTCGACTTTGCTCTTAAATTGGAAAGTAATTGGAATTAAAACTGGATTAAGGACTTTTTACATAATTGTTGAATTGAATGATATTGACTTACGAATTTATGATATTTTTTGTTACAATAAATATATAAACAGAACATAGTCACTATGATTCGAATAAATAAGGAAATAAAGTTAACATTTAAATTTATATTCGAAATAATTTATTTAATTTTGTTAAATACTGAACTATGAAAAGCATTTAAAAAATTTGAATTTTAAATAATAAGACATTAAATTATATATTATTGAATTAATGAAAAAAAGAATTTTGTGTCTTCCTAATCTTGATTACTTCAAACATCTTAATCTCTCTCTCTCTCTCTCTCTCTCTCTCTCTCTCTCTCTCTCTCTCATCTTTACTGAACTTTTTTCACTTATGTCAAAAGATCTAAAAAGACCAGTTGTGGATTGCGACAATGGACAATGGCGCAATAATCTACAATAGAGATCCACCTGGAGATTTCATGTCGAATAAATAGGGTCCGTAGGACAATCATCTCGTAAACTCGGCTTCCTTACGTGCTCTTCTCATCCACCTCGTGGATTGTTCTTTTTGTGCTCTGTTTCACGTTTCGCTCTCTGCAGCGGCATTTGAATCGCCTACTTATACGAGAGTGTCGAGCAAGAAGAAAGCTCTTCGTTCGGTTTTATGTAGAATAGTTTTACTTGAACGATAAAGTATTACAAGATTATAAGTACCATTTGGTTAGTGTTTCTCACTGACTGTTTTATGTGCTTAGTTTACATTTTTTATTCTTCCAAGATTAAAATCGTGTGTGAAAGCATAAATATATAATATTTTTAGAGTAAAACATGAAATGCGCGATGTAATTATTCCTCTTGTGTATCTACTCACGTAATCAGGCAAACGTTTTTAAGTATTTTCTATTCTCACATCATGTCTCGAAGATCTCGTACATTCCGCGGTTTTCTGGAAAAACAGCGTTGATATAACGAAGTGCGCAAACGTTGTAACATATTCTCGGTGTCTAGTAATAAATTCCTGCCATAGTTAAGACACCGCTTATGTACCAGTATTCTGAATACTGGTACGGTAAAAGCTTGTTGTAGCTTTCGCTTAGTGACTTGATCACATCGGTTGTTTAATGAAATACAACATTGATTTCTACTTCTTTTTTTATTGTACATAAATTATATATGAATATTTAAATAGTTCATTGTATAGTAGATTTCGTCTATTAATGATCAATCTCACAGTCAATCAGTAACCCCAATAAAAGTAATTATTCGAAATATTTATTTTATATTAAAATACTATTATAATTTATAACTTCAAATTTATGATACTATTGATCTAGCGTATTGCATTATTTTTAGTATATATTTTATATTATTATACGTATACATATATATATTTTATGTACTATAATCTTTATAATAAAATTTCTATTTTAAAGTAATACAAAAATATAATATTCTTTCATACAACAAATATATTTATAGATATCAAGAAACCATACATTTAAAAATCAAAATTAAAGTTTAATAATTCTCTATTTTATAAATAATTGCATCACATTATGATTTATGTTTCGCGATTTTGTCAAATAGAGAATTAATCGCGGATTTGCGGCTAATCAATTATCCTTCAACGTTTGTCTATGTTGCAACATAATATTATATAATACATAAAGACTATTCGTTTTTTATATGATGGTAATTAATAATATACGCTCTATGGTGCATATGCACGCGACACGCTGATCGGTGTGTCTCGGCATGTATGAGAGTATGATACATGCGGAGATTATGGCATGGACTAGACCTGGCTACAAATTAACCGACATTCCACTTGCCAGACTTTTTCGCGGTTGTCTCTTACCTACAGTTTCTTTCTCCGCGTAGCTTTAACGGCCCTCCACCTTTCTCCTCATCAACCGTTCATTCCTATCGTCCCCATCGGTTCAGACTTCCTCATATCTCGAATAACTTCGGCTAGATTGCAATAAAAGCGACATCGTCTAACAAGTATGTCTAATAATATCTTAGGAATGATATAACATTATTTCATGATACGTAAACAAAACGTATTCCTATAGAATCCTTTTTTATGAGAATATTAGTATGACATCATGATGACTGATACGATTTACTTACATAAATTATTTTGATGTAGCTGTGCGATAGAAATTTTTTATCGTATCAATATATTTATGTTTTAAATTAATATTGAGAAAGAGTAAACTGCTACAGATATAATTAGACAATATTTTGTATGCCTTTTGCGTTTTTAAGTTTTTTTCTTGTAGAAAATAATTTGTCCTTTGCAGAAATATTGCGCTTTGTTCTTTAAATTTTAAAAATAAAGAGGTACATTAATTGACAGAGTTTTAAAATGTATTTTTCTTTAATGTTCAACATTGAATACGTATGAACACTTCGAGTATACGTATATACTTCATGATGTTTATTATTATCTTATCAGCTAGAGATAGGCATGCTTTTAATATTGACAGAATTGTAATATTGTATTTCTAATTGTGAGATCTCAACAAAAAATTGATTGCATTGAAGGCTCCCTCTCAATCGGGGAGAGATCTTTAAACGTTATGCAAAACGGTTAATTTCAGCGAAGGTTATTTAGAATTAACATAAATCCTTCGCATGGAGCAATTCGAAGGCGTCGCCGATCGAAGGCCCGATAACGTATATACGGCTCACGGAGATTACGTTAATCTGCATCTCCACACGAGGTCGCGGCATTCCTAGGTGAGCGTTAGAGATCCAATCCAAGGCATCCAATCGGTAGCCTTGATTTCAGTTGCACCCAATGATCGTTGATGGTACATCATTTTCAGAAAGAGGTGGCCCAACTGGCATCAGAGTAGGAGGACAGAAAGTGCTAGTAGTGGGAGAAAATCGTAGTGGATGGCGAATGCAATCGTCAGCCATCGCGCCTTCTTTTCTGCAAAAGAGAAGGGGCGATTAGAATAACAATATTGTTACATTGCAAGAATGATATCAGCGATAGTAAAATAGCGAATAGGCAAACATCTTTCAATTCACTGTCTATCCTAGTTTTTATTTTTTGCTAGTAGTGTAAGTGGAATGTTTTTTCAGTATTTTCTTATCTAATTTTGATGTGACACTTGTTTATATATAGTACGACATATTTTTTATTTTATTTTTATTTATAAAAATTTAACTGTTTCTATCAGATTTATAGTCTAATGCATAGATATATAATATAATAATATTAATAAAAAAATTAGCAATAAATCATAATTTGTTATAGAGTTACGCTAGATTTTGTTATCAATTTATATATTTCTAAATATTAAGGACGATATATTCATAGTCCATTTTTATTTTAAGATTATATTAAGTAATATTTATAAAATGCTAATACATACGGTTCTCTAATTGGTTTATGACTTTTCAAGACTATATTTAAGACGGTTTTAAAATATATAAGACCCGACTATGAACATATCGTCCTAAGTTCCTAAAAACTTTTAATTTCTAAAATAAAAAAATTATTCACCTTTTGATATTGAAGCAAATATTCTTAATGTGTTTTTTATGATATCTATATATGAAAGAGTAATATGTTTTTGAATTTTGTATGAGAATTTATTAAAATTGTCAAAAAATATGCGATTACATTAGGAGTCAAATTTATTGTACGTGGCAATGCTTATACTTAGCAGAAAATTGAATGACGAAAATTATTTCATTACTACTATACAAACTTGATTAAGAATCGAAAAAAATTATAGTTGAAAATCTTGATTTGTCCGATACAGTGAGATAATAAATCATAAGTTTAGAGAGAACCTGAAGTGATGATAGGATAGGTCAGGGCCGAAAAGGTTTAGCGGCAAAGGTGGCAAACGAGACTGAAGTCGCAGGAGCGTGGGTGCCGGCTGACATATCACGATCGTCGCCAGGTTGCTCCATATATATGTATATACATATATGTATATGTATATAGATATATATGTCGGTGATTCTCGGTTAAAAGAACAAAAAGGGGCCGCCACTTGCATAGACCAATCGCGAGCGTGGTTGGCGCACGATTCGACCCCAGAAATTAGCATCGACCCCGCAAAGATCGAGCCTCGATCCTCCTATTCGCTTCCTTTATGTCCACCTTTTCCTTTTCGTCCTTCTTCGTCGCTAATTGATTCGTTAAGGTTACTCCTTAGTAAGCTGTTAAATATGCTATATAGGGCTCCCCAACTTGTGTAGATCGCGACCCACTTTTTAAAATGGCAAACATTCACAATCCATCTAGCTTTAGTAAATATAAGAAGGTGTACGATATGTAAATTAATTATTTATATACTACGTTATTCATACCACTATATACTGTTTCTATTTTCTAATTTTTTATTAAATATAATCATATAAATCTATTTTTCTGATCTATACACTGAGAAAAAAATGCTATTAATTCAATTAGTCTATATTACGGGCTGTCACTAACATAAGTAATTAATTCATGTATATTTTTATTGACATAAAGGCTTGATTATTGAAATAATAATTTATGCCTTTATGTTAATAAAAATATACATGAATTAATCACTTATGCTAGTGACGGCCTATAATATAGACTTTAATTGAATCAACAGCATTTTTTTCTCAGTGTAGAGGTATGTCTGAGGAATGCTCTTATTTCCTATTTCTGTTGATAGCTTCGACATCGACGTAAGTTGATTTTAGATGCAACGAGTTTGATAATGATAGTTTATATCGAAAGGTGTTGATCTCTACCATTGTTCAGAATCCAACTTCACACAAAGTTTGGAAAAAATTCGTGCGCACGCAAGTTTGTATAGAACTAACGAAGCGTAATTTAACATTCTAAATTTTTTGTAATCTATTAACAATTGGCTCGCAATCTATTAGTGTTTGCGACTCCGATCTTTATTTTGAGAATTTACTGTAAAACTATTCTCAATTGTTCTGATTTCGCGAGACGATTACATAACACATAAAACATAACTAGTAAATGTACATAACTAATAAACGTATTAATTATTATTACTGTTTAAGTGTATAGCTTTAATATACAATTTTAAATAATGTTGCGATATTATTAAGAAGTTGTGTTTCCAGTGTTAGTTATGCTACTTGAATTTATAGGTAACTTGGTTAATTTAATTTATATCAATGTATAATATTTGATTATCGTCACTTAAAATTAGAAATAAAAAAATATATAGAGGGGATAACGCATTTAAAAAAATAATTACATATCTTGTTTTGATCATCAACATATGGTTAATTAGCAAACTTTAATAAATCACTAATGAATACCGTAACCAATCAGTTTTAAACACATGTTCAAGAGTATTTTTAACATTAATAATATTGACGCTAATGATATTAACGTCAAGAACGTTTTCTTAAACATGTGTGTAAAACCGATTGGTTACGGTATTCATTAAAGATTTATTGAAGTTTGCTAATTAACCACGTGTTTAAACAATTTCATCAACGAGTTGCCTCGCACGCGAAAAAGCCAACTATAAATGAAATTACCGTGATGTAGTAACATGAACAACAATTAGAGCAGAATCTAATGGAATTTAGATCATTAGACACGAACGAGCGTTTACTTAATCGGAAATCTATTAAATTGAAATTTCATAATAACCGTATAATACCTATTCCATGACACTCCTTTATATATAGAGAAATGTCGACTAATTACGTTATCAATAAGCTATGCAATTACTATGCAGTTATTCTTACTATGAATACTCATGGATTATTGTCATCTGAATTAATTATTATATTGTATTATCGTAAGATTTCATTAAGCTTCTGAAAATTTTCTCATAAATTTTACAACATTTCGAATCTTACTTTGTACTATGAATTCAACATAAGAATTTTACTAGTAATAAAAAAATAAAGTTATAGTAATTTTTTACTTTTTTGTATGTTATAACATTATATATTTTTTTGTTTTATTTGTGTAAATTTTTATGATTTAAAGTTTATTACAATTTTTCTAATTAATTGCGTATGAAGAAGTCGTATTATAAAAACAGCTGTTATTAAAATTTTATTTCATTATTAAAAAGATTGATACAGAGTACAAGTGAGTATTTATAGAACTGTAGGGAACTCGGTTCGCGCGCGCGTTTAAGGTAATGCCTATAACAGGCACACAATGAGTGTGAGTACGCGAAAATATGCAGGACGTGCAGAAGGCACAACGTATACCACAATCGTGGTTACACGAAGAATCACATGAGGTTCTCTCGAATTTAAAGCAGATGCCAGCAGTTAACCATTGCCATACACGTTATGTTAAGTTCTCGTATGCATTACTTTATACATATTACTCTGATGCCGAGTAATTATCTCTAATATGGAAAATAATATACGAGAGTCTCGTTGGATCTGACATATTGCACAAATACGTAAAAGATGAAAAAAAGAAGAAAATTATATGCTTGCAATAAAATAATATACACCGTGTACATTTTCAAAATAAACACGCAGTATAATTCTTTTGATATAATTATGTTTTTATGTATACGTATAAAAAAAGTTATAATACTGTTTTATATTAACTACTGATATGGCTGTTAATGATTATTAATAGTTAATAATTTGAAATAAATATTAGCATAAAAACATGTATTATTAGGTATTATTTAATCATTAGTGTATTGTATATTTATAAATAGTAAATATTGCTGTTATTATAATTTGATATAATAATTAAGCACAAACGTATATAGTCATTGACAAAGGATAATACATTTATAATAACTTTTTTCATTTTGGTCTACATGACGATACTAACTACGTATTAAATGAAGCTTACGCCATAAATGTTTAAATATAATATAATGTTTTAAATTAGCTCTATAAAGCTAGAAGGGCCAAATCAGCAGAATCAAATTGGACTTATCGGAATTTTTAGTACTCATTTTGTACAAAATTGTACCACTAATGATAATTTTGTATCGTGTGCCATTTGGAAAAAAATCGTGGCGCTGCTAGCTTAATATTAAGCTGGCAGGACTAATTCAAAATAAAAGAAAAAAAGAAAAATAATATCAGAAATCGATAGGATTGAATTTGTACTATTTTGTACTACCAAAAACAATTCTATATTATGTATCATTTCCAAGAAAATAGTGGCGCTGCTAGTTTAATATTTAAGTTAGCAGGACTATAAAAAACAACACAAGGGCAAAAATTAACACAACTGAATTTGTACTAATTTGTACTATTGAAAGTAAGTTAATATTTTTTCTTTAAAATGACTGTTAGTATATACTTACAATCTATGAAGCATTCCACAAAATAGGACATCTTTGAAACATCGTCATTTTATTTTTCTTTAATTTGCTAACATATTTTACAGATAAAAATATGAGACACGTGTTTCGTGAAAAAAATGTGACATCTTTTTTTTATGTACTGACGCGTGTAAGTTGCAGAAATTTATAGAAAACGTCGCTCATGCGAACATTCAAATTATTATATCGTCGAAACCATTAGTCGTACAAAAAAATGCAAGAGATCAATTCTAAAGATCGTAAATTGTTCTATGGATGGGTAATTTTTAATTTCTCATTTTCATATACATAAATCATTTTCCATTTGTTTACAATTTTTATCAATATTTTTCATCATCAACTCACCAACTAAAAAAATTTTGTAAAAATATATTCCCATTTCAATTATGAAGCAACCCTGAACATTTCAAATAGAACTCGAACTGTAGCTGAAAAATTCGAGTTCCATTTGAAATTTTCAGGATTTGTTAACGTATACACCGTTAGCAAATTAAAAAAAAAAATAAAATGATGTTTTAAAGGTGTCCGGTTTGACGTGGAATGCCTCATAAATTGTAAGTATATACGAATAAAGTTATTTCAAAGAAAAAACATGTAAAATATTAATTTACTTTCAATGGTACAACTTAGTATAAATTCAGTTGTGTTAATTTTTGCTCTTGTGTTTGTTTTATGGTCCTGCTAGCTTAAATATTAAATTAACAGCGCTACTGTTTCTTTGGAAATGACATATTTAATATAGAATTGTTTTTGGCAGTACAATATAGTACAAATTCAATCCTATTGATTTCGGATATTATTTTTCTTTTTTTCTTTTATTTTGAATTGGTCCTGCTAGCTTAATATTAAGCTAGCACCGTCATGATTTTTGTCGAAAAGGCACGGTACAAAATCATCATTAATAGTACAATTTAGTACGAAATGAGTAATAAAAATTCCGATAGATCTGATTCTGCTGATTTGGTCCTGCTTTATAGAGCTTATAATGTTGCCAAAGACCATGTAAAATTTGTATTACTTGCATTGCAATGGATTCTCCGTATACGTTTATCCGCTTTTAGATTTTTAAACGAAGATAAGTTTTATTGCCTGAAGGTCTGATCTGGATTATGATGATGACCATGATGGCGATGAGGATTGTGATCGTGACTGATGGAAAGTGCGTGCATCTGTCTCCCGAATGTACGCAATAACCAATGTACACATTGTTGGGATAATGCTGTTCGTAATAAAGAACTTACCGTTATAGAAAAAGAACGTACATCGTGCACCTGACAAGCTTGCACATTGCAGACTCTCTTGTTTAACACATTTCGTGCCGCGTGGGTCACCGATAACCAGAGATAAGCAAAATGGCTGATCGAATCTATTTGAAATAGAAAATGTAACATTGCTGTAATCTTTTCATTTGGAAATATAAAATACAAAATGGGTTTTAGACACTTATTTAAAATAGAAAATAGAAAATAGACATTTTTTAAATGCTTTTTCCAAATGGTTTTTTAAAAATGGATTTTTAAAAACGGTTTTTTAAATATTCTTATATTTATTTTGTATGTTTAACTTACATTTATATTTTAATTCTTATTCTTTAATATTCTTATTTTTGATATTCTTTACTATAACTTTTTATATAATATATCTTATATTTTATATAATATATGTATATAAACTTTTATAAAATATTATTTTTTTAATATAATATATATATAAACAAAAGATTTATACAGGGTGTAACTGAAATAACGCCCACTAATCATGCAGTGCTATGCTTAATAAAAAAACTAAGTCGAAAGGTCCTCTACCATTTTATAATTTTCGCAATAGTTATAAGGAGACATTAATTTCTAAATATTACTGAATAAATGAGGTCTGTTTTTTATTGCTGCACTCTGAACCGGTGCAATAAGTTAAAGTGAAACAAATATACGTTTATTTCACTTCATCTTATTGCACTGTGTGTACCAGTTCAGAAAGTGTAGTAATAAAAAACAGACCTACGGATAAAATCGATGTATAAGACAATTTTGAGATATCTTTCCGCGTGTTCTCTGTGAAATATTTTGAAGATTTTTCTTAAAGAACTCTTATATATCTTAAAGCAAATAACTATTAATGCCAACCTAAATATTTTTAAAAATATTTTTAATTCTATTTCTCTCTCTCTCAAATAGAAAATGGGTATTAAATACCCATTTAAATGTAAATGTAAATAGTAGTTTTTTTTTTTGACAAAATATATTTTAAATACAAAATACACAAAATAGACATTTTTCATTTTGTATTTCCATTTTAAATGCATCTATTTCAAATAATGCCCATCTCTGCCGGTAACTTACGCTGGACTTTCCATTCAGATCGGGAGATGTTTGGCTATAAAGAGAAACGTAATCATGAAATACTTTTCGATATCATATATGAATACATAATTACGATATATGGTGCAATAGTATAATATCGTAGGTCACCGAAGATTCACGCGACGTTGCGAGTAGTTTTTCTATATCGAAAATGTTGTAAGAAATTATACGGTAAACGTTGCAACATTTTGTAGTGACTGTTTTAAGAAATTCTATTTATGTTTATTCTTCTTAAACATTGACATGTGTCACTAATTATAATTATTAATTAGTGACCAATTTTAATTACCACACTGCGTGACCGACGCAGTATGGTTATTATATTTATGAAATAAAATTTGTGTTGCATAAGAACAAAAAGGTTACAAAAATATTATTATAAAGAAGGTCTGCAAAATGCAGAATAAAGCATAAAAATATTTTTTATTATTTATTTAATCTTTAACTACACATGTCTCGTTTTCTTAATTAAGGGCGGACCCAGAAATTTATCAAGAGGGGGGAAGGGGGGGAGCATTGACGCATCATAAGTGAAATTTTTTTTCACGGTCAAATATAAAATATTTAAATTATTATTAGTATATTTATATTACATTGAAAAGTGCTATAATCCGTGTGTGTCAAAATAGTTGATAAAAGTAAGCGAGAGGGACCATGGAAAATGGCCATCTCTGTCTCTTTTCATTCAATGGTATAATGGGAGAGAGAATGAGAGAGAGATTGGCCATCCCTGTCTCTCATTATTGTCGACTATATTTAAATACTACTTAGAATGGATCGTGCAGTCCATGCTCTATGGGCAAGTTCAAGATGGCAAAGTGACTAGGCATGCTTGCCGAGCGAATAAGCATATAATTGGTTCTTACCTGTGGATCTAACCAATCATGTTTAATTGCTTGACGAGCAAACTTAGTCGCCCAGCAAACAAAAATGGGTTGAAATAGATTGAAAATTTTCAATCCATCCGAATCCGTATTTTAAATCCATAAAAATGGATTGGTTTCCATATAAAAAATTTTTATATATGTAAAAGTTTAAATAAATTAAAGTAGTAGTAATTACATGAAATTCTATATAGTTATTATTTTAAAATTTTTATACAAAAAATTACGCTAGCTGTATAATAAACGTATTAATATAAAATATACATAAAAGCGATTAATTAATTAATTAAAAATAAGGAATTTACATATGTAAACATTTATTGCACATATTTACGTAATTCTTTTTATGTCTCTTTTAAGTATTAAATGAAGTAGAATTCATGATATATTTTTACGGTACAACTTTTTTTTAAGTTCAGTTGAATTAAAACGAAAAATTTCTTATTCATAATTCTGAATAAAATAGCATACATGATGCATTTTTAAATGAAACAATGGATTTTCTACTCACAATTTTGAATTGAATAGTATTTATGGCCCATTTTAAGAAAATGGGCCATTAAAAGAAAAACTTTTTTTTATTCAATTGGATTAAAAAATTGCATTTCCTATTCAGAATTTTGAATTTAGCAGTATTTACATCGACATCTAGAATGGACCGCTGATGGCAATGGTGGGGGTAGAAAGACGATTAGAG
>NW_017298213.1:801451-801688 GCF_001594075.2 Trachymyrmex cornetzi | reverse complement strand
TCTTATTATTCCTGCTTCTCACTCTAATCGTCTTTCTACCCCCACCATTGCCATCAGCGGTCCATTCTAGATGTCGATGAGTATTCACAATGCACGAAAATGGCCGATATTATTTCTAGATTCAACTGAATTGAAAAATTGTATTTCCTATTCAGAATTTTAAATTAAGCAGTATTCACGATGCATACAAAATACTATATTATTTTTAGATTAAAAAGCATAAAAATATACTCCATG
>NW_017298213.1:793944-800666 GCF_001594075.2 Trachymyrmex cornetzi | reverse complement strand
AAAAATGGGGTGCTAACTTCTCATCGAAAATCGAGAACCAATAGTTCTGAGCGGCCCAATAGCTTCATTTCGTGAATACCTAGAGTTCCTGATACACAAAAAAAATTTTTGAAAAATAAAAAAATGTTAAAAATTTTTGAAAAATTAATTTTTAGATACAATAATTCTGTCACATGTTAATAGTCATTCTGTCTATTTCGAAGAGTTCTAGGCGATTAAAATCAATACAGACCCAAAAATAAAAGAGATATGTACTTAAAACAAAATTTGAAAAATTGGTTGCAAAAGCACATATCTCCTTATGTAGCCATTCAATCGAATTTTCACCTAATACTTTTCGTCAGGGCTCGTCGAGAACTGCCCAGTACGCCGATCAGAACTCCTGAGTACTCTGAAAAAATTTTCGACGTCGGACTTAGAGTTCAAATGTTCCAATATCTCGAAAACCGTTGGCCCAATCGCTTTTTCACCTAATACACAGAAAATTTTTTCAGAGTACTCAGGAGTTCTGATCGGCGTACTGGGTAGTTCTCAACGAGCTCTAACGAAAAGTATTAGGTGACAAAGCGATTGGGCCAACGGTTTTCGAGATATTTTAACATTTGAACTCTATCATTGAAAATTTTCTAAGTCCGACGTCGAAAATTTTTTCAGAGTACTCAGGAGTTCTGATCGGCGTACTGGGCAGTTCTCGACGAGCTCTGACGAAAAGTATTAGGTGACAAAGCGATTGGGCCAACGGTTTTCGAGATATTTTAACATTTGAACTCTATCATTGAAAATTTTCTAAGTCCGACGTCGAAAATTTTTTCAGAGTACTCAGGAGTTCTGATCGGCGTACTGGGCAGTTCTCGACGAGCCCTGACGAAAAGTATTAGGTGAAAATTCGATTGGATGGCTACATAAGGAGATATGTGCTTTTGCAACCAATTTTTCAAATTTTGTTTTAAGTACATATCTCTTTTATTTTTGGGTCTGTATTGATTTTAATCGCCTAGAACTCTTCGAAATAGACAGAATGACTATTAACATGTGACAGAATTATTGTATCTAAAAATTAATTTTTCAAAAATTTTTAACTTTTTTTTTATTTTTCAAAAATTTTTTTTATGTATCAGGAACTCTAGGTATTCACGAAATGAAGCTATTGGGCCGCTCAGAACTATTGGATCTCGATTTTCGATAAGAAGTTAGCACCCCATTTTAAAAAAATTGTTTAAAAATACTTATTAAGCGGAACTCTTGTTATAAATTATATAAAACTCTTTGTCTCGTCAAAAAGAAACGGGAACTCTATTCAGAACTCCTGAGTACTATAGTTGGGGTGCTAACTTCACATACCCTCAATATTGCACCAATGCTTGAAATGTGGTTACCAGTACTGGTGCAGTACTGGGTCGATCGCAATATCTACACTGGTACAATACCGGCTAACAACAGTTGGATCAGTACCGTTTGCCAATATTGGGCCCAAGTTATCATTCGACACTTAGCCGGTACTGCGCCCGTAGGTTGCCAATACTACGCCAGTACCCAAACTACGACAATCGGTACTGGCCCAATACTGGGCCGATTGTAAAACTATATGGGATATATAATTATATCATTAGATAATAATTTAGGGCCATTCACAAGTCTAATATTTTAATAACTATATAGATAAAATTCAACTGCTTCTTACGTTTCAAATATTCATTTTTTTTGGAAATGAAAAACTATATTTTCTTTAACTGAATCAAATCTAAATTTAATATTAGGTACATTAATATACGTAATATAATATATAGATAGTTAGAAATGGTTCCACTTTACTAGTTATATATTTTTAAAATTTTCTTCCGTTACAAACATCAAAAATTTTACATCCGTTAAAGTTAATCTGAAAAATGCGTGTATATTATAAATAATATATGAAAATGGAAAAAAGAGATACATAAAGAAAATATTGGGAATCGGTAAAGGTTAAGCACTTGCTTGGAGCGACAATCTGTTACTTAATAGCAAGCAGACGTTGACATCTTGATGTCAAAATGAAGATAAAATAACGTCATTTTGTTACGAGAGTATCACGTAGCAGTGATATTAAAATTATTGTTTTCGCCACTTATCACAGAGTAAAACGTATAGGATTCTATATGTATAAGCAGAGAGTATAATTATAACATAATCGTTCAGGACGTGGAGTGTAGACAAACTTGTCTTCTTGATTAGCTTTAGTATACATATACAAGAATACGCGTATAATAAAATTCTTACTCGTACTTGCATTCTTGTTTTGCAACCTTGCAGAATTTCGTTTTATCTAACTTTATCTTTTG
Organism: Trachymyrmex cornetzi; assembly: GCF_001594075.2. Lineage (NCBI taxonomy): Eukaryota > Metazoa > Arthropoda > Insecta > Hymenoptera > Formicidae > Trachymyrmex > Trachymyrmex cornetzi. Next base: position 798,348 of record NW_017298213.1, on the reverse strand, counting down.
TACATGCATAATTTAACAACTAGATAAAATACACTCACACGTTTTACCTAGATTAGCGGAAGATAGAGTTGGCAGCTGGATAATGCGTTAATCGCGCCCGTTTAAATTTCGCAAGTCCCGTTTTTCCTTGTATTGCCGAGTTATTACGCGCCACGTTAAAGCTCCACGTCGGAACACAAATATAGAAATTGCAAAATATGAGCCGGTTTAGAGTCGGCCTCTCGTTGATTCGTCAGGAGCGCGTTTGAATACCTCACGCCACAACGGGTTTACTACCTGATTTTAAGCGAGATCTCTTTGTCATAGGCAGCCTTGCAAGGCTGATATCAAACGGGTCGACATATTTTAACCGACCGCAGAAAAATGTCTTCCTACTAGACCGCGAGGTAGAACCTGAGAATGTATGGCATTTGGAACCACGTAAGTTTTAAGCGGGACCGGCAATTCTATTTTTGCCCACGTCGAATGAAGCATTACCGCTTATCCACGCTCACGTGTGTCACTGTTATCGGGGGCTTGCTTAAATACCGTTTATCGTTTGCGCGAGAGTGTATCCGGTTTCTGCTTCTATTATTTCATCAATGAGGCGTACGATAAAATGTAGTCGCCACTTTGTAATAGAACGTTGCTGGAGATTTTCTCTTTGTGAGGCAACACCGTGATAAACAATCTTTGAGTTCTTTCAAACGACCTGCAGCGGCAGCCTAGGGAGCTTGTTTTATCCTCGCATTATTATTAGACAGTTAAAGAAACCAACTGCTATTTACGCCTCGGAGTAAAATATGTATTTTCCCGAGACAATTCGCAATATCGTATATCTGCGAGACTCGTTAACGCTGCACTGACATAGCGCGGCTTCAACGTCGTGCAGAATTACAAAAGATTAATATCTTTACGAGTTTCGCGAATAGCCGATGAAAAATATTGATTTTGCCATCCGCATGATTCGCATCACGCCGCTTTACCGTGCCGCTGCGGAATCATAAAATTCTCCGTGCTCTATTTTCCTCTCAAGCAAGCATCTCTATAATGTCTCGTCTCTACGTCGACAAGAACCACCCGTCCAGATATACGCGATGCTGCGATCTGCGATGCACCAGCACCATCCACGGTGCTGCATTCGCGGCGACGAAATTATACGGCGGATTATCTGACCACGTGAGCGCGTGCATGCGGCTTTCTGCTCGACACGGTGTTGGACTAGCGGCGAATACGCGCCGGTTTTTGATCTCACCGCGACGATTTGTACCTGCGATCCACCATGCAAGAAGAACGCGTACCATCTCGTCGCGAGAAGAGAAAGAGACGGAGGAAGAGAGCGAAATGGAGAACGATGCCTTCGCGGCTTCCCTTGCAGCAATGTTTCGCCGCCTCTTTTTACTCGCATTCGCGGTACACAAGGCGACGAGAGAAGTCGCGAGAAATCAGCAGCCGTCTCTCAGCCGTTGACAAATAGTCGAGAGAGTTCGGAGTTGTCTTTCCTACGTACATACATACTTACGTACGTGCGTATGGACTTGCGTCGCGTTTCCTTGCACGTTGTGTGCACTCTCTCCTTTTTTCCCTTATTCGCGTGAACGATTTTTTTTCGCCCTCGTACGTTACAATGCGTGCATAATTGCCGGTGGGTGTCCCGCGTGTGAAGCGCAGCTGCGCGCATGTACATTCAGATGTCCGTCACGCGGGGACGTTCGTGCGTAGGCAGCCGATGCCACGGCAGCGCGAGATAACATCGGCCCCGAGGCGCGATGATCGTACTTTTGGATCAGTTCTTATAATATTCGAGCGAAAGAGATAAATATGTAATTGTGCTTTTGCAATATCGTTCAATTTATTCGCATGTGAATCCGTAACGCTCTTCGCCTCCTTCTTTTCCCTATTAATCACCTTATTATTTTAACTCTTTAAAGATCGACATTGTAGAACCGTGGTTTTAACTCGCTTATATTCAGCGATCGTTTCAAAAAGGTTAAAGAATTCATCTGCAATTATTTGAGGGGTATATAATTTTATACACGTTATGCAAATTATACGTCGTAATATATACTTTTTTTGTACTGCTTTTACTTATAATTCATCCAAGTACATTTACCTTCTATTGAATTGCTATATTTACCAAATAGCTTCTATGTAAGCCGTAAGAAATATATAAAATTATTTTGTTCCGTAAACGACTTTCTTACTCTTTGACTATTATTGACCAATATATATATGTTTCTTAATAATGCACTACATTGAAATAAAATTGTGCATTGTGACTAAATTAATTTAATTCATCTTTATTTCTTTTGATAAAGAATGCATATTTATAAATATTGACTTATGAATAAAATATGTTATATTTAATTTAAATATATATATTCTTTAACAAAAGAAATAAAGATAATTAAATTAATTTACTTAAATATAAATTTTGTGTGTAAGAAAAGCAATCTATTCTCTTATTCGTTTATGTTACAATCATGCTAGAAAGAACTGAAAAAAAATATACGTTTATGAGAGTGCTATAAATTTTGAATAAATTAACAGTTTAAGGTTAGCATAGTTTTATCGCAACTTTTCAGCGATTATATTTTAGCGTGCCTTACGTGAAAATCAATATTTTTGTTCTTAGTATAGATTATAGATCTTCATTTCTGATATTTCACGGATAAATAAATATTCTGACAAGCGGTCACGCAATGATAAGAATGTGGTATCACCTCTCTCTTCTAACTTGATTAATAAATTTCATATTATTTTGAGTGATTTATGATTACTTTCTCGTTACGAGTGTATTATGTCGTGCTGTAAATCTTAAATTTTTCTCAATGTGACCTGATGCAAACTCTCGAGGAAAAGTGCAATGCGCAAAGAGCAGGATAAATTTTATCCAAGGATTTTTTGAATTAGATTTAAAAATATCAAATTTTCTTAAATCTCTCTTATCTAATCTATTTAAAAATGTGTTATCAATTTATTTAAAAATATAAGTGAAAATTATATATTTAGGATAAATTTTAATAAGTATAAAAATGATATGTTTATATAGAATTAATTCTAATTTGCAATTTGTTATTGGAAATAGTTATTAACTTATGTTAATTGAAACTTTTAGAGAATATTAGTGACACACACAAACTCTCACAAAGCGACATATACCATATATAGTTATAAAAATATTAATATAAGTAATTCTAAACTATTTCTTTCTAAAAAATGATTATATGTTTTGTATATATTCCTATTTACATTCTTTTTATGATTAATTGCAATGAAGCTGTATTTTTTGGCGGTTTTTCTAAATTTTTTTTTATTGTGCAAGAATGAGAAAAAATGTAAAGTAGAAAAATAATGTATAGGTTTCTATCGCATGCGGTTTATCGTGAAGAAAATGTCATTTTATCTTGAGGATAAGAAAGAATGACAATAAATCGCTTTACCTATTGAATGCTTTTTATTCTTCAATAATTTCGTAATTTCAGAAGCGCGTAAATTCTCTGCGATATTACAAATCATACGTTTTCATGTATCACATACTTGATTCTATATACTTTTGTCTTTGATTTTATCTCAATCAAAAGCAAAGAAAAAAATTTAAGCTACATTCTAATTCACAGCAGCTATATAAAACAGCCGTATCGCGCGATTTGCATTTCTGTCGCAAACTGGCTCATAAATATCAATCTTTTGTTCCGTACAATTACTCGGTTGCACCGACAGTATGCGTGACATAAAATTAGTTCTAGGCTCGCGCATTTTAAAACGATCTCCACTTCTGTTTGTGGAATATACGAGCTACTATTAATAATAATTACGACGCCACGCTACGTTACGTAGAATGTATGATGCCGCCATTAGCGGCTGACAGCTCGGCTGACGGCTTGCATCTGTGCCTTGTGCATAATTTCCTGTAACTCAAAACAACGTTTATAACAACATGGAAAGTGACACCGTACGTCTTCACTACCCTTCCGCGACGGAATTTACTCTATCATGCTACTTCGCTTGGCATTCGACGCTCATATTCTAAACAAAAAGTTAATGAAAGGACGCAGTGCCCGTTTCAAGCAAGAAATGAACGATTATGCCATCTAAATTATTTCCTGGAAACGGTGCTTATAGGTCATGAATGACGTTTGAATGATGTTTAATTGAAAATAAATAATTAATTCGATTAGTTTCATACTTGATATTAAATCTGAGATACGATATCTGTAATTTTATCGTGTAGTTGCTAAAGCAGAGACTATCATGCTTATAATATAATTTTATACACATATTATTTTACATTTTTTTATTTTATAAGTAAACCATTATTTATGGATATAGGGTAAGGTTGCCGATATCGCACCGGCTCCTAGATCGCACTACCTCGCCTAAAAAATCAGTTATTTTATTCACACACTTTCTTACGGATTATTT
>NW_017298213.1:793070-793485 GCF_001594075.2 Trachymyrmex cornetzi | reverse complement strand
GAATATCCTTCTTACTTTCCGAGTTATAAGCCTTTATATGAAAAGTGGTGCGATTTCGGCAACCTTACGCTATTATAATATATTTATGATATCTATATATATTTTTATATCTATTTTTATAATCTAAATCAGGCCTGGAGTCCAGTTGTACATTTCAACCGATTTTGCCTACCGTCATTCCTATTCTTTTTGTTTCATAGCATATTATATGGTACGTTGGGGAGACGCTATTAGCGCTACTTCTGTCATTCTATCTTTGTTGTTTATTATAGACGTAAAACAAAGATAGAATGACATAAATAGCGCTAATAGTGTCTTCCTGAACCACTAAACTATGGTTGCGTTCCGAGTTACGCATGAAGCGCATGATGCATCATTTGTCCTTGTTCACCAAATAATAAAGAAGGATAAAACG